>NW_021319408.1:757242-765122 GCF_001605985.2 Dendrobium catenatum
ATTAGTTTATAATTTATATAATATTTAAATAAATTTAATATTTATTATGATATTCGATTCAACCTCAATTGAGTCATTGGATCGTTAACCTCGACTTCTTCAGATATATATATATATATGGCATCCCACTAACTTTAAAATATATAATGTTACCAAAAAAATGTTTTTATTTTTTGTTTTTAAATTATAGCAATTCAAATAAAATTTTAATTTAAAATTCATTAAATATATCATACAAAATAAGATCTTACCCTTCATAATGTTTATTAATAAATTTTGATGAAAGAATGCAAAACTAAATAATTGTTGATCAAGCATTATATACTTGTTGAGCCATGAACAAATATGTTTAGAAAACTAAATAAATGATCATGTGAAATATCCACACTTAACATTTCTACCTTTTAAAGTTAGCTAAGGGCCTATTTTAAATTATTTGTATATTTTATTTTTATTATGTGCTAGAAAATTTAAAGTATTAGAGATAATTTTTACATCATAGATTTCCATGAAGATCCAACACATAAATAACATAAAAATATCATTGTATATGCTAAATTGTTTATACGAAAACCTAGGAAGAGAAAATCCCAAGGCTTGGGTATGATAAAATGATCCACTATATAGATGGTTATTAGAGTTTGATCTTCCTCTCAACTAGAGAATATGGGATTATAGTACTTAATACAAGTTTGTGCTTTTGTGAATGTGAGGAAAAATATTGGTGATGCAATAACTTTATCTTAGCTGCAACTGATTATTTTTTGAAATGGGCGGAAGCAGCTCCTTTCAAAGAAGTTACTGCTGGACATGTGGTTAATTTCTTTACTCATAATATTGTCTATCGATATGGTGTGCCACGTCGAATGATTTCAGACAACGGTCCAGCTTTTAAAAGCACTAAAATATATAGATTTATTTAGCGGCATAAGATTGATTGGCGCTACTCATCTATATATAACTCAAGGGCAAATGACTTGGCGGAAGCCTTCAATAAAACATTGGTGAAGTTACTCAAAAAGATACTTACTAAAAATAAAAGAGAGTGGCACACGAAAATGGCCGAAGCTTTATGGGCATATCGTACTACTTATAAGACTCCAACAAAGTCCACTCCATATGCATTAGTCTTTGGAGCTGAAGCAGTTCTACCACTTGAAGTTGAATTACCATCACTTCGAGTAGCTATTCAATATGATCTCACGCAAGATCAGAACACTCGCTTGCGGATAGAAGAGCTTGATGCCCTGGATGAGATTAGACTCCAAGCCCAGCAAAATCTTGAAATTTATCGAGCAAGGATGTCTAGATCATTTGATCGATTAGTGCATCCTCGAGCATTCCAGGAAGGGGAATTAGTCTTAGTGCTGAGAAGATCAATTATCCCGCATCGTAAAATTGATGGTAAATTTGAGCCTAATTGGGAAGGCCCGTATGCTATTGAAAAGGTATATCAAGGAGGAGCCTATCAACTAATTGATCTATATGGTCAACGACCAATACCTCCAATCAATGGTAGATTTTTGAAGAAATACTACACATAAACATCTATTCAAGAAATTGCACCAAAAAGACTCTCATGACACAGGGGGCATTTTTAAATATTTATTTGGGTCGACATCGTGCGTTGCATCGAAATCCCCAAATAAATATTTAAAATTTATAAAAAATTTAAGCCCATTATATAAATATGTAACAAAGATCGATGATTTCAACGAATCATGGATAATGCATAAAAAAAAATGGAGATTTCATCTCCTAAACTAACCAAAATTTAAAATGTTAAATGAAGAAACTTTCAAATCTGATAACTTCAATATGTTATGTTGGAGAAGCCCAAGTTTCTATAGCTTAAGTCTAGAGCTCAAATAGGTGTATAAGGCCGGACTCAACAAGCCTAAAATGGCCGAGTCGCTGACAGCTTTCCTTACTCAATAAGTCATAAATATGGCCGCAGTAAGAAAGCCCCTATTTTGCTAGCTCGATGACAAAAGCCGTCAAATCTAAAGCCCATCTAACTTGGTAAGTTGGAACAATTCAGATTCAGAAAAGTGTTCTCACTTAACTAATAAATTAAGGTTAAGTTGAAGAGATGAGCCTCGTTCAACAGAATATCCATGTAGTCAAATTGCAGCACACTCAAACTGCAAGATGCTTTCGAAATCTATCAAAAAAAAAAAAAAGTCCTCAATCTAATCTTCACAAAATATATTTGGAGATTTGTAGGGCCAACCATTTTGCAACAAACATGATCCACTCTAGATGTGCATCACATTTGTTTGGGGGCATTTGTTGACCTCTACATATGTAGCACGGTCAATGAAAGTAATGAAGGCGATGATCTATTATTTTTGATAAATAAGACATCGTTTAGAACGAAAATTGGAGTGCCTCGATCATAATGAAATGATTAAAATTTTGTTCGATTATAAAATGGATCATATCGATAAATTCAATTTATCAAATATACCAAATAGAAGTTGTTCGTATGTGACTTGATCGAACGACAATGTGTTAGTGGATGTGACGCTAGCAAAACACTATCCAAATGGCATCTACTTGTTAAACAAACTTCGTCAATGGGTTTAGATCATCGAATCTAACCAAGGAGGGATCCCTCGTAATCAAATTGAATGAAAGTGATAGAAATTGACGGACTACGAACATACTCAATGTTGCTCAAATGTCGTCCATTTGCAAAATAAAGTCTCCATTATATTCAGAACGTCGAAAACATTGGCAAATGACTGCAATATTATTTGGATAGTCGGCGCGCGAAATATAAAATTTTGGCATGAGTTATGAGACGACGACGACGTGAAAAATGAAATGCAGAATAAAAAAAAAATTAGCGAAGGTTGGTATTATATATATATAATCATATATTAAATACATTTTGTAAATATTAATTACTATATTTAACTGCTGTTAACCATTAAAAAAATAATAATCCTTATCTTGTATAAATTCTATACTTAAGTTTCTAAACCATATTATATGTTATTATAAATATTATTTAATATATAAAGATAGTAATCTAATATAATTTTTTTTTTATGCATGTGTCCAAATTCCACTATGAAATCTTTCAAATTACGGTATGGACATCTTTTACTTTATAAAATAAAATTTTATTTTTATTCTTGCATAAATCTCTTTATAACACTATGATATTATATTTATATATTTGATTATATAATAAAACACATGTTCTCCTGCATGTAGCCACACCCACTTGATTCAATATGTTGCATGCCACCTTTAAATCCATGTGTCTTCTGCTACAGCAAGGGCCAAATTCATCTACCTATGTGTTGGCTTGCATGTATCCCACCGCTGAATAGGAGATTAAAAATAAATGTAAATCTATTATACACGTTATTCTATCATTCACACATATCTCACTTGCTCATTCTATTAGCTGCCCGCCTCCTCTCACTCTCTGATATTCCTAAGCAGCCGAACCTCACAAAGCAATCCAACCTCTAGCTTCTACAGCTCAAGTCGCCAACATTCCTTCCTCTTGCTGTTCACCAATCCTACACACCTTTTTCCCATTTTCTATAAACAGAATCCAACTCTCTACTTTCTTTTTCTAACCTTATGTTTCCTCTCTATTTATCTATATAAATATATTTCTGTATAAAAAAAAATCAGAAAATAAAATATAACAATAAAAAAAAAAATCTTCAGCCTCTCGTCGCAAATCTTTGTCATCGTTGTCGCCTTGCTCGCTCATCAAGGTATATCATTCGCCAAACTTAAAGCTCAAATCCTGTCTTCGGCGTTCGCGACGCACCGGAGAACCGCCTATACACGCCTTTATTGCGCGTGGTGGGATGGAAGCCCGGTGCGATGCATACGGTGAGGCGGGGTTACTTATAAGTACCCGTACGCGGGAAAATAATTGTGCTTTCAAACAGGTACATTCAAAGACCTCATACACGCCTTTATTGTGCGTGGTGGGAAGAAAGTATACGGCCGCGGTGTCTACATAAATGGACACCAACCATACACGCCTTTATTGCGCGTGGTGGGCAGGCCTAGAACTCCCTGTAGATGCCCCCAACGCGGGGGAGACGCCAGGATACTGACAAAATTTTGACAAACATAAGCTCAAATAAAATAATTTGATATTTCAGCTTCAAATAAATAATTTTTTGAGATTTCTTGAACTCAAAATTAAATAAAATTTAAATAATACTTGAGCTTGCATTGAATTATTAATATAAATATAAATCAAATGAATATCAAATTATTTTGGATGAGTACATTTCTCTGCTATGCCTATTGATCATTATAGTGGTATGAGAACATCCTCTGGCAACATATTTCTATAAAGCTGAAATAAAAAGCAAAATGAAATGATCATTATATGTGGATTTGTGTTTCCAACAACGTTGATCTAAATAAAAAATAAAAAAATTTTGATTGTTGGAGTATTGAAGTTAAGATTAAATTGAATTCAATCATAAAAAAAAAGAGGTCATTTATTAAAAGAATAAGTTTGATTGGATTCCTATTACACAAATCATTTATAATGCTTTGAAACACTTGGCTTTCAAGATCCTTGCTTTATCTGCACTCAACATTAAGGAGGATTTTGAATTTGAGTACCATGTCTCTCATGCAAAGTTGGTGTTCTTCTAAGTTGAGGGCATTCAATCACCTTCATTCAAAAGTTTCAAGAGTTGAAAAAATTATTTGGCTTACAATAAGGAGTCATATGCCATGGTTTGAGCATTAATTCATTAAAGTATTAATATAAAATTCAAAGTAAAGCATATGTTATATGCTTTAAAGTTTAAACCGGAGACATTTTGGCAAGCTCCAAATGAAGGTGATGATATTTGAGTGATAAAGAACAAGGATGAACTTTTACTTTGCTTCATCTTTCTTTCATAAATGGCCATGGTAGCTATGATAATAATGAAATCAATAAATAACGATGATAAAATTAAGTTGAAGTTTATGGCTTAGTATCATAATTAGTAAAATGTTGCTAATCTTGGCTTTAAATTCAAAATGCACATTTCTTAACATAGTGCGCTATCACTCCGAAACAACATGCCATTATTTGAAAACCTCTAAGCATACTGAAAATGAGGCATTACTTTAACAAACATGTTATTTATGCTACTTTGAGAAGCATGCAACGACCTCAAAATTTATGTTATTGATTGCAATGAACATATTATTTCTAGCTGTAAATCGTTCATCGATAAGCTCATAATCACCTCGATAAGCTAGCAATCATTTTACTGCTTCGATAAGCACATTATTAAACAATCTTTGAAATCAACGCCACAGGATCCGCACCACTTTTACAAGCGGACAGAAGGCGTTTCATGCCCCCCTTCTGCATTCAAAAATAAGTTTCTCAATTTCAATATAATACATCAAGCAGAATGTTAACACCTCTAAAATGCGTGTAGCAGCCTTGGGAAACAAGCGACTGCCACGAGAAGAGGGCTCTCGCTTAGGGAAGCAAGTCACCACATCAAGAAGCATGCAAATTAAATTTTAAAAGCCTAATATATGTGCAATATAATCCCCGATGATGGCCGTGTTGAATGCTGATATCAACCAGAGGGGGTTCTACACCTTCAAATATTTCCAAATGCTTATGAAATACAAATATTTTCAAATGCCGAAATTCAGCCCCGATGATGACCGTGTTGAAAGCCTATATCAATCGGAGGGGATCAAATATTTCAAATGCCCTCAAATTTTTACAAAATATAAATATTTTGAAATGCCAAAGTCACCCCGATGATGGCCGTGTTGAAAGCTAATCTCAATCGGAGGGGACTTCAAACATTTAAAATAACCCCAAAATTCAAAATTAAATCATGTTTGAAATAAAATCTTGATAAATTTTAAAATATTCAAATAAAATTTATTATTTAAAACTTAAAGCAAAATTCCATCCATCATCCGCAAACGTTTGTTAAGGATGATAAATTTCAGAATAACTTCAACTCACAAAGAGCAAAATATCTAATTGAATGTATCACTGTGATTCATTCTCAAATGATTTCTCACTTAATCGAAAGTGCTCTCTCGTAATCGAGAGGGGTAATTAACTATAGGGGCTTGCGCCTATAGGAAACCTAGAACCAGATCATAAAGTCCTCACAAAATGAGGGCGAAATCTCTGGGTAGTGTCTTATCTACAAACCCATCTGCCTTCCAAAATTTACTCCGGAACTTATTCCGTTAAAACTCTCCTACGCAGGGGAGGCCGGGGCACGAATTTTTGGAGCCCACAGCCGGGTTAGGGTCGACCCGTTTGAACCCGACAGGTCAGTTCCTGGTCCGACCCGAACCCGACCCATGACCCGAAATTGACACCCCTAAGTTGGATGATGATAGAAAGCTGATGATAAGCAACTTATAGTGGTTGAGTGGTAATAGTTGGGCGATGATTGTCAAGTGATAATAGTCAGATGATGGCATTCGAACAAAATGATGAATTGATTGTCATGGTTACACAATGGGGGTCAAAAGATGACAGTCGGGTGATGATGGTTGGATTACGATAATTAGTTGATGGAAGCAAAACAATGACAGCCACGGAATGGCGATGGCTAGTAGTGATCATTCACATCAAATTTTAATTAGAGCTCTAGAGTTCTTCATATCTCCACACTCTCTACAAACTCAAGTTATTGTCCCCTTCATATAGAGAACGCTTTTTGATGAATTCGGCTGAAATTTCATCCCTTCATTGGAGATTCATATTGAATCATTTAATTTAGCATTTAAGTGTCATTAATGATCTCAAAATTGAGTGATCTCAAGCTTATTTGATTCATCGCATCAATTCGCTCAATACGAAATAAGCATGTAAAATTTAGATAATGTATGATTCTTCAATCATTATTCCAAAGTTTTTAACTTTACTTCAAATGCTTGATTTGTGTTTATTTGGACTTTGATCATATCATTATGGGTGTTGTTAGATTTGTGTAGTCAAAATACTTAATTTGATTATTGGTTTCTAAACGCAGAGAAAATAATACATCAAGATTCACACAATCTAGCCTGTTAAGGTGATGTGCGCTGGCGGTGATCAATGGGGGCTGCAGTATTGGCGAGCAGAACTTCTTGAATCCTTCTTCGGCCTTCAGGCTTCTTATATAGAACCAAGGTAGTTTACAAATTTTCTGATGGGATATTTTTTAAATATTTTTAATCATAAATCGAAATATGTAAAATTTATGATCATTTGGTGCCTCAAATGCTAAAAAAAAATTAATTATGCTTTTGAGTTTTGAGTATTAAATCCTAGTTTTTGTTAACACAATTAAGATTTTTTTTTAGTATTTTTATGTTTTGATATGTCACAAAAATTTATTTTGATCGGGCACAAATCTTGATGAAAGTATGAATTGAAAACTTTCAAAATTAAATTTGAGACCATCCAAATTCTGATTTCAGAAAGCTTATAGTCAAACTAAATGTCTCAACGAGAAGAGGTCAACGACACTAAGATCAGTTCATTCTGAGTCCAAATTGATCCAAATCAATGGCTTAAAACATATTTGGAAGTTTTTGAATATTAATAAGATGATCAAAAGATATCCAAATATACATGCTTATAATTGAATCAAGCAACTTGAAGAGACGAATCAACAAGTACAAGATCACTTAATTCTGACATCATTGAGACACTTAAATGTTGAATGAATGTTTCATGATCAAGGGAATCAATATGAGTTGTCTGATGGATCACTCCAAAATTGCTTCCAATCTTCTTCATATTTACATAGCATGTCACTTAAAAAAATATATAATAGGCCCTAACTATCGACAAGAAGGGGACATTTGGTCAGATATTAGAGAGAGCTCTAAAGCTTCATGCATCCTAAAGCTCT
>NW_021319408.1:769350-773804 GCF_001605985.2 Dendrobium catenatum
CAGCTGCATTGTCCTTCTCCGCTTCATCCGACCTCTGCAAACGAAATTTCATTTCAAACTTGGAATCTCCTGGATCAAAATCTTGCCGCCGCCCTCTATTCAGTGATCTCACCGAGCATTCTTCCCTATGTTTTATCTCTGGACCACTGCGCTGAGATCTGGGAAACGATCAATCGCCGGCTCCAATCCAATACTCGCTCTCGCACGATCCAGCTGCGCAACGAGCTTCATCATCTTTCTATGAAAAATCAGTCTATGTCACAATACCTGCTCGCTATCAAATCCATTGTCGATGCCATCGCCGTCACCGAGTCTCCATTGGACCCCGAGGAGGTAATCTTTTATACCCTCAACGGTCTTTCTCCTCAATATCAGGCATTCAAGACGGCTATCCGCACGAACCTGCAACCACTCAGTCTGGACGATCTTTACACACTCCTGTGTAGTGAGGAACTGAATTTGGCGCAAGAAACCACAACAGCACTTCAGAATCTCTCAATCACCGATCCAGCTACGGCTCTCGCTGCATACCGCGGGCGTGGTCGTGGACGAAGCAATGCTGGCCGTGGCAGGTCGTCAAACCGCCCCCGGAATCGAACAGACAAGAATGCATCGAACAATCTTATCTGTCAAATTTGCTCAAAAGCAGGACATTCAACCATCAAATGCTGGTATCGCCATGACCAATCCTACACGGAAGACACCGTCAAGACTGCGCTATTCACTCCATCCGACTCCAACAATACATCGGACTGGTTTCTTGATAGTGGTGCGTCGAACCACCTTATGTCTGAACACTCCAATCTCCAATCCAGCAAACAGTACTCGAGAAATCAGCAAATCACACTTGGAAATGGCTATCAACTACCCATTCAAAACTCCGGCAAAGGTATTTTACCAACGCCAATAGGTACTCTCTATCTCCAAAACCTTCTACATGTTCCCAATCTTTCTTTTAATCTAATCTCCATCTATCGTCTAACAAATGACAACAAGTGTACAGTCAAGTTTTCGGCTAATGGCTTCTGCATTCAGGACTCGAAGACGGGTCAACTTCTACTTCAAGGCCCCTGTGTTAACGGGCTCTACCCCATTCGATCGACAGCTACCACCTCTAACCTTGCTCTCTTTTCAGCTCAAGAAGTACCTAATCTTTGGCACAGGCGTCTTGGTCACCCGGCTATCCAGACTCTGCAAGCCGTTCGACACTACATTCCGGCAATTTGTAACAATACTTACAATAAACATTGTAATGCATGTAGCGTGGCCAAGAGCCGCCGATTACCCTTTACCTCCTCTAATACAATTACATCTCATTGCTTCGAAATTGTTCACTCCGACGTCTGGGGGGCCTCGCCAGCCACCTCAGCTCAAGGCTATAAGTTTTACGTTTCTTTTATTGACGATTACTCAAAATTTTGTTGGACTTTTCCTTTAACTCACAAATCGGATGTGTTCATTACTTTTATTGCATTTAATAAAATGATTAACAATCAATTTAACAAATCCATAAAAATTTTTCGATCCGATGGTGGGGGTTAGTTCATCAACAGCAACTTCCAACTCTTATTCAAGAACCTTGGCATTCTTCATCAGTACACATGCCCCTACACGCCGGCTCAAAACAGAGTTGCAGAAAGGAAGCATAGACACATCGTCGAAACCATGCGCAGCATCTTAATTGAAGCCAACCTTCCGGCCGACCTATGGGTAGAAGCTCTGAACGTCTCCGTTTATCTTATCAACAGACTACCGTCTAGAGCTCTTCAAAACAGAAGTCCATACCAGACTACCGTCTAGAGCTCTTCAAAACAGAAGTCCATACCAAATCTTATACCAAAAACCACCCGCTTATAATCATCTCAAGATTTTCGGGTGTCTTTGCTACCCATGGCTCAGACCCTACAGCACTTCCAAGCTCTCGCCGCTCTCCATTCCGTGCGTCTTCATAGGCTACGCCTCGGCTCAGAAAGGATACCGCTGTCTAAACCCGAAAACAGGTAAGGTATATGTCTCCCGACACGTCATCTTTAATGAGGCCATCTTTCCATACCATCAACCTGATTCCAGTCTCAAAACCAATTCCCCAAACAATTTTGTCCCACCTCTACTTCTTGTACCCACCAAAACCAATCAGCCCCACACCTCTTGTCCACCGACCAACATTCAGCATCGGCAAACTCTCACAGTAACAAATTCGGTTCAACACCTGCCTCAACCATCTAATGACATCCATTCGACCATTCAGCCCAATAGCTCTGAACCCCCTTGCCCTTTACCTTCCACCGATATAACTGTCCTTCCCACTACCTCTCCTAATCCTCCTTCTACACATATCATGCAAACTCGGTCCAAAACAGGGCACTCAAAGCCAAAGCAGGTTTTCTCCCTTGTCCATACCATTCAGGATTCGGATCCAACCACCTACAGAGAAGCCGCTAATTCTCCTCACTGGATCAAGGCTATGCAAGTTGAATTCCAAGCTCTTCAATCCCAGCATACATGGGACCTGGTTCCTCCGGACTCAACACAAAACGTGCTCGGCTGCAAGTGGACATACCGCACCAAGTATCTAACTGATGGATCCATTGCCCGTCACAAAGCACGACTTGTGGCCCAAGGCTTCAACCAAGAATATGGCCTCGACTACGCTGAAACATTCAGCCCCGTTGCCAAAATGCCAACGGTCCGGATCCTCATAACCATAGCAATGCATCGTCAATGGCCGCTACATCAACTTGACGTGTCCAATGCCTTTCTTCACGGCAACCTCAGTCACACTGTTCACATGAAACAATCAGTTGGATTTATTGACAAAAACTTTCCAAATCATGTTTGCAGATTGCGCAAGGCACTCTATGGCCTAAAGCAGTCTCCGCGTGAGTGGTTCGCCACTCTATCCGGTTATCTCCAGTCTCTCGGCTTCAACTTCAGTCACTCCGATCCCTCACTATTAATTTACAACTGCAACGGCATCCAAATGGTCTTCCTAGTTTATGTAGACGACATCTTACTTACCGGCAACAACACCTCGGAAATTCAGAAACTGTTGCGAAATCTCCACAATACATTCACTATGCGGGATCTCGGCTCACTCTCACAATTCCTGGGCATTCAAGCGGTATCTACCTCATACGGACTACATCTTACGCAAAGCCGATTTGCTCAAACCATCCTATCCCGTGCAGGTATGTTAAACTGTAAACCCGTTTCTACTCCCTCGCAAATACAAAAATCTTCTTTGTCAAATTCATCTGCTGCATTTTCTAACCCAACTCTTTATCGTCAACTCGCCGGATGTCTCCAATATCTTACCCTCACACGACCGGATATCGCTTACGCCGTCAACAAGATCTATCAGCATATGCAAAGCCCAATGAACTCACACTTCGAAGCTCTCAAAAGATTACTTCGGTATATTCAAGGATCCCTTCACACCGGTCTTCCAATATTCAGAGATGCACCGATCCTTCAATCATACGCCGACTCAGACTGGGCTGGTGATGCCGACGACCGCAAATCAATCTCGGGGTACTGCAACTTCCTTGGCTCCACTCTTATCTCATGGAGTGTCAAGAAACAGAATGCAATTTCTCGCTCTTCCACTGAAGCTGAGTACCGGGCACTCGCTTCTGCGGCAGCTGAAATCACCTGGATTCGTCGGCTACTTCAGGAACTAAACTGTTCTCAGCCTACCGCAACCCCTCTCTTCTGTGACAATGTCTCGGCCATAGCCCTGGCCAACAATCCGGTGTTTCATGCACAAACGAAGCACATAGAAGTTGACTGTCACTACATCCGACATTGCATCAAGGACAATACCATTCGCGTTCATCACATTCCCACCAAAGATCAAATCGCGGATCTGTTCACAAAATCGCTGCCCTCTCCGCGTTTTAAGCTTCTCGCCGGCAAGCTGGTTCAACCGTCGAACTCACCATCTTGAGGGGGGATATTAGACATAGCTCTATATATATAAATATTTCTACTTTCCACGTGTAATATCGTAACTGGTCTCTTTATGTCTAGCTTAGCTATATATAGCTCTGTACTTTGTTAACATGTTAAGTGAATTAATCTTTCTGCCATTCATCTTCTTGATTCCCTTTCCTTCTTGTTTCGGCTCTACCATGACTGAGGCTTTCATGGTATCAGAGCAGGGAACCAACTAATCTAAGTTGCATCCCTTCCGCTCACGCTCTTCTCGCCAGCAACAATGGCAACCTCCTCCTCCTCCCACGCCGCCACCACATCCGTATCCTGCCCGAACTCCGGCAACAACCTGGAAAATCAAACTACATCCGAATCCCGTCAACAACTCAAATTCTCGATGAGTCACATCAAAGGCATCATCTCCCTCACACTCACAGCCGAAAATTTCCCCCTATGGCGTTCACTGGTCTTCAAGCTCTTCAAGGCCAACGGGTTTGAAGGCTTTCTTGACGGCAGCTGCA
>NW_021319409.1:0-106031 GCF_001605985.2 Dendrobium catenatum
AAAACAACAAAAAAATTAGAACTCTTGTTTATGGTTACTTTTATTAAGAAAAAGACTTTTACAATTCACCCCCCCCTCTTGTCGTTTAGTAATTTCAGATTTAACATTCACCCTATTAAGAACATAATAGGTTATATTTACCACTTCTGCCCAAAAATATTTTGGAAATGAGTATTCAGCTAACATGGCTCTAGTGGCTTGTATTAGGGTCCTATTCTTTCATTCAACTATCCTATTTTATTGAGTGGTTCTATGAACAAAAAAGTTATGGTCTATCCCTTGCTACTTATAGAAAGATTAAAATTTTTTATTCTCAAATTCTCCGCCGTGATCTCTATGAATGGTTAGAATTTCACAACCTAGCTTCCTATGAATCCAAGTGGAAAAATACTTAAACTCCTTGACTGATTTAGTTTTATAAGATAAGAATCTAACATAAGTAAACCTCAAATAATCTTCAATAACTACATACCCAATGACTTTCTCTACTAGACTTGTAATGTTGACAGGTCCAAAGAGATCCATGTGATTGACTTCAAAGGGTTTGTTAGTCGTAATGTCTTTGATTGAGGGGAAGGAGGATTCGACTTATTTTCCTAATTTATAGGTATTGGATAGTTGGTTCTTCATGATCTCTAATTTGGGTATTCCTCTCACTAAGTCTTTTTGGGTGATTTTTCTAAGTCTTTTCATGCTTGCATGAAATAATCTCATATGCCACAATCAGGATTCATCAGTAACTATTTTTAAGCAAAAAATAATATTAGGTTTAATATAATTTAAATAAAGCATGTAGACATTGTTGATCCTCTTTTCTTCCAAAATAATATTATTATTTAAGCAAATTATGTAGCTGGTATACAAAAAATTTATGTTGAAGCCCTTACCACAGAGTTGACTGATGCTGAGAAAGTTATGTTTCAAGCCATCTATCAGTAAAACATTTTTAATGATGAAATTTTTAGAGATACCAATTATACCTGACCCCTTCACTCTCTTGGTGGTGTTATCTCTAAGTGTTTCCTTGCCTCATGCCCTGGCTTCTAGCAAAATGAGTTGATCTACATCTCCAATCATATGCCTTGAATGATCAGTTGATTAAAAAAAATATACAGGAATAAGGGATCACTTCTTTACTTGACTACTAGTAAACATGATATTATGTTTAGAGTTTTTCTATGTGCTAGATTTAAAAGTAATCCAAAAGAGTCCCACTTGACTGCTAATAAGAGAATCCTCAGATATCCCTTTGGAACCCAAAACTTTATAATAAGGTTTCTTAGGCACAACAGTTCCTTTGAAATCATATGATATTATGAATTTTTCGGATGTAGGGTTGATAGGAAAATCAATTCTAGAACATCTCAATTGATTAGATAATCTTTAGTCTCCTGGTCCAGTAGAAAATAAAACTCAATAGTCTTGTCCACTATAGAAGTTTAATATATACCCTTAGGAAATTGTGTGGCATAGGTCCTTTGGTTAAAGAAACAAATCCTAAATTTAGGACTACCTGTAGGCACCATTCCAATCTTATGTGATATCTTAGTCCAATCTACATTTCAAAGAATCCAATCCAACACTCCAAGAACAATCACATAGAAATGGGGCGCCATTTCCTTGGTGACCATGTCATCTAGGGAGACATAGAGCTATATCTTATAGAAATTTAATATTAACTTGTAAATCTCTTTATAAAACTATTGGCTTTTGAAACCTTCAGCACTTTAAGAATATTATTAGGTGTCATAGATAGTCATGCTTAAAACTGATTGCTTTGAAATTTTGAAATCTGATTTATATTTTCTTATTTCATTTTGTTTATATTTTATGTTTCTTTTTCAGTATTTTATGGTTTTTTTATTATGCATGTGTTGTTTATTTCTTTTAAAAATTATTAATTTGATTACTACTCACTTCAGTATATGAACTCTTCTTTAAAAGAAAAACTTTCCTATTTTTGTAAGTAGTGTTTGACTCCTCTAAAAATACTTAAGGGAAAAAATTAAAGATTGTCTCTCTTCCTTGAACTCCTTTACAGCTGTAAATTAATTTTTTAGAAAAATCTATTTTAAATTAAAAAAGCTGGACCAAGAAAAATAGATCTATCTCATCTTCCTACAAGTATTTATCTCACTTAAATGAGTCAATTTCAAATTTTCTTAATCAAGTTGTTTGACTCTATCATTTAGATCAAGCTTTAGTTTGATGTTTACTCTTCCTTAAATAAGAGAGTGAGTTCTTTATCTCTCATATTTGGAAGATAATCTCACAAGTTAGTGTTTTAAAGACTTAGAATGGAAGCAAGTTTGCTAAAGCAAAAAGATGCATAAAATGAGCTTAAAAGTTAAAAAGAAGCATAATGAATGCCAAAAATTGAAAGATGTACAAAGTGCGCCAAACAAGGATAAAAGAGGTAAAAAATTAACCCACAAGGAGTTAGCCTCCCGTCCTTTCAAATCTTTGAATCTTAGACAATCCATATGCCAATTTATATCATCTACACCTAAATTTGAAAATCATGATTACTTATTCATCACTTTGCAATATTATTCTCATAGATATATTTTTGAAAAGAAGTCTAAAAAGATCACATTTTCTTTCTAATTTATTTTTTGAATTAGATTTTTGTTTAAAAAAGACCTTTAACCTATATGGAGTTAGTGCTAGGGTTAAAAAAAATTAATTTTCTAAATTTTCTAGATTTTAGAATTGTTAATACATTTCTAGCTGATCTAATCTTTGGGTAAAATTTCAATTTGGTACTATTGATCTATTATTAAAAAATAAACTTTATTTTCTATTTTATGAACGTTTGTATCTTATTTTTTGATTTTTTTTATGTTATTCATGTTTTATTTTTAGATCCTTCCTAATCATCACACTCTATCATGCTATACATTCTAAAAAAATTAAATATTCGATCACAGCACATCCAACGGTCAAAATTAATCAATTATTGGTTATTATACTATACAATTTCCTCTTCGTACTGTATGATCCATGTGGTAGGAATCATTGGATGAATTTAATTCAGCCAGTATAATCTTTAATACCACTTCATATAGTACGATCCACCTGTTCCTACTATATGAACTCAAAAGTCATTAATCATACAAGCTTACTCCTCATGTCGATTTCCTTATCTCTAATAATCTAGTATGATGTTTGATCATACTAAACATTAAGATCACCTTTTTGATTGATCATTTGGATAAATTGATTGCACTAGATCATCTAATATGATTTCATAATCGTATTATACGATCTCATAATCATACTTTTTTATCTGGGAAATTTTATTTAAATTGTAAGGATTCTTTTAATTTCTTAATTTTCTAATCCTTTAGATCCCTCTTGAACTCTTCTTCCTTGCAATGGTTGGTGGAAAATAATCCTGGTGGGTAGTTCTTCTACACAAACTTTTGATCTTAGGTTCAGTGAGGCAGCTAATGAAGAAGCCTATCAATATTACAAAATGGTATGGATCATAGCTTTTAAATCTGTAAACCTAGAAGTTTTGAATTTCTAGGTACTCAATCTATTTACCCGTACCACTCTTAGATTTATCCTTACCGTTGCCTTTTAATTCAATTATGAGCTTTTATTTGAATTCTTTAGAAGCCTTCACATTAATAAAGCCTTCACATTAATAATGAGATCACTTCCTTACAATCCTTTGTTAATGGAAGACATGTCAAAATCAATTACTAGTAATTTCAAGACTCTCTTCATCTTCCACTACTAGGGACAAAACTCATATTTTATCATCAGATCCTAATTATAATTGGACCCCTGCCAACAACATCCTTAAAAATTCTCTAGTCTAGGATACCTGCATCATCTAACATAAATCAATTCTCTAGTACAGGATGCCTGCATCATCTAACACATACTTATAAATTCTATAATTCCTAAAGCTAGTGATAGGATTAACATTACAACTTTTCTCTCACTTGCTACCAATTATATTATAACTCAAATGGAATTTAATGCTGCTAACCATTTAATTCAATATCTTTACAATCTAACATACATTAAAATCCTAAACATAAAAGGAAGCCTAACCTTGCCTTAGGACATCTCAATACATATGTCATGAAAGCAAATACAACCTCTAATATCCTACACCACCTAATCGCCTCCCACTCTTCTATTTCAATAGCTCCTTCCACAAACTTCACAATGCTCATCACCACCACATTCGATATACATGCCTCAAGAGAAAAGAGGGAGTGGGAGAAAAACATTAAGCACTAGCCCCTATCAGCCAGTATTCTCATATTAATTAGCAAATTTAGAGATATTATGAGTGGGAGGCTAGATTTGAAAACTACATAGCTGAACATCAGCAATAACGTGCAAATGATCTAGCTCATTTTGAAATATACATAGTACAATAGTAGAAATGACACAATAATGATATGGGTTGGTTTGGGGAGCAATTTTCTTCTATTATTTGCTTCTTTCAACGACCACCACCACCTCCACTTAATCAGGATTCTTCCTTTTTTTAGTTTGCTATATATTTTTATTCCTGTATTTGTACTATTCTTTACTTCTATTTTTCATTATATATGTACTTTTATTATAGTTTCCTATTTGTTAGATGATATTTTCTCCTCTTTTTGTGATGTCTAGAGGGGAAGTAGCATGTACTAGTAGTTTGTATTTTGCCTTGAAATGTTCAATTCCATGTTTGCCTATTCATCTTCTATGTTCTCCAATTATGTTCTATTATTTTTTCATTTTCCTTTTAAAAATACATAAATTTTTGATAACTCCCCTATTTTTAAAAAAAACACTTAGTAAGGGAGAGCTTAAGGAATAGCAAAATACTCTTGAATCATAAACCATCATTATTTTCCATCATAAAAGGGGAAGATTATTGCAAATTTGGACCCAAGTCCTATGATTTTGATGATAACAAACATTATTGCACTTTTTACTATGCTATTTTGATTTTTTGCATATCTTTTTTTCCCTACTGACTAACATTTTAGGTCTATTATTCACTTGTAATGTCAATTAGCTCAAGATTGGGCAGACTAGGATTGAGTCTATTTGTAATTTAAATTTCAATATACTTTTACCTATCTCGAGTCAAGTCATGTATATGGTGGATACTAATCTAAGTAACCTTGCACAAACACACTCAAGGAAGTATACTGGTTAATTATAAAGTATTTTATTTTTTTAACTAATCATACATTGCAATTTATATCATACTAAATGATCCATCAAAATAGAAAACCCTAATTAAGGCACATCCTTTAATCAAGAGTAACTAAACTCATCATACTGTACCATCTAGTTTGTACAAGATGATTTATTATAATCATCAAAATAGTAGCCAACCATAATTTAGTTAATATTTTAATATTTAAAATCTTTATCATATCGTACCATATGATCTTCCTCATATTGTACAATTGATGACAATTATGCCTAAATTAATCCTATAATTGAGTTTTTAATTATGGTTAAATTGTTCAATCAGGACGAATAGAATGATAGGTGATGATCGTACTGAACAAAATAATTCCTGCACAGGATGATACTTAAATGTTTCCCATCATCTACAATAAAAAACAAATTGTTTAAATAATCGTATGAGATGATCCTTAATCTTCATACAGTATGAATTGATCACTACATTGGGTGATATTTAATTGCCAATTATAGTACTGGACGATTAGTTCAATCTCCTAATCTAATCATATAGAACACTTGCAAGATTGTATAGGATGATGAGAACAATCTTTAAAACTAACGTTTAAACCAATTTAGTTTGTACTAAATGAAAGTGCTATTTTGAACGAATCGTACAGGATGTTCTTGGATCATACTGGACTATCATAAATGCCAGATTAAAATTTAGTGATTTTTTTTTTAGGCTCTCTACTGAAGTTATCATATTGTCTTGTAAAGACAATATTTCACAGTTTAGTTATTTCATAGGGAACTCAGAAAGAGAGAGAGAGAGAGAGAGAGAGAGAGAGAGAGAGAGAGAGAGAGTTGAGGAGAGCTTTGGGGACAAGAGAGGAAGAATTATTGTGAGAAGGAGTTGTGAGAGCTTCACAATGTTACTCTATGCAAAGGTCCTTCCAATCTTCTTCAAGTCACATCTTTGATTCTTAGGTTGCTCCGAGCAGACTTTCTTCAATGCTACATTATGTTTCTTTTCCTAGCTATGGAGGCAAAAGGAGAGCCACTAAAAGGTTTAGTGCAATACATGGAGTGGAGGCCTCCAGGAAATGAAAATAAGTTAGATTTGATCGAACCACTATAAAATCTGGTTTGTTCATTCTTTTACTTTTCTACTTTTTTATTTTTTCACTTTTTTATAATTTATTACGTGGTTGGAAACTGTAATTTTTTTTGTTACTATGAATTTATTCACTTATGCATCCATTGTTGAAATCTTCTAATTTTAATGTTTGAAAATAAAAAAAAAATAGATTTTTTTTTTTACTTAAAGAAAATTTTAAATTCCTAATTCACCCCCTCGCTTGGTTAGCCATGGGCTTGTTCTAAGAGGCTTAATAACCTTCACAAACTTTCAAGAGAAGTAGCGTGAGGGGATTACATGGTTTCTCCAAGCAAGTGTCTAATCTTGATCCTCTATGTGTTTGTCTAAGTTTCTTGGGTGGCTCTAAGTTGAGATTCTTCAGCCTGAGGATGTGGTTCTCTGCCTAACCAGAAGGGTGATAAAGGAATACAAGGTTTTCTTCCTTCTCCAAGAGAGAGAAAAAGATTGAAGGTTTGTTGTCGTCGCCTGGAGGGTGTCAAAGCTTCCCACTCTACGCCTTATTTAGTTTCGTGGAAGTGATTTTTGTAATGGATTCTTGGCCTTACCACGGGGGTAGAAGGAGAGACACTATAGTGATTATAGAATACTTAGAGTGGAGAACTCTAGGGAGTGGACATAGGCCATTATTCTGATTTCTATTTTTTACATTTTACTTTTTGCACTTAAATTTTTTTATAACAGCTTGGTTAAAATTATACTCAATGCTTAGCTCTACTAATTAGAATTTCATCATCATTAAATTTATTTTTTAGTAAATTTATCTTGCTTCCGCACTAACTGATAATTGCTACTTATTTTTTAAATATTAAAAAATCCAAAAATACTATTTTTATTTTTAAATTAAGTAATTAGTATATAAATTCACTAATTAACCTTCACCTCTCTCTTGGTGTGTTTAGGGACAAGTTCACTTGGGCTTAACATATTTATTGAACTATTAATTGGAATCAAAGAGGCTCTTAAAATAGTGCTTTTGAAAGCCTAGTGGAAAATGATCCACGACACATTTCCAAAATAAGAACACTATGGAGGTTACTCTATTACCCTTCCACCTTGGTTTGACAACATACCATTTGATTTCTAGAAAATACATGTCTACTTTCATGCAATATATCAATTTTTGCATGAGGTTTATAGTATAAGAGGGTTATTCTGCACCATCTCATTTTATCAATGGCATTAAAATTGAGTTACCACTTAATGAATGGAGAAATGAGGATAAAGACTTAACTCAATTGAATGCAAAGTATTTGCACTATTTTTTCTATGCTCTTAAGTTAAAAAAATATATGAAAGTCTCTACCTATACCACTAGCAAGGAAATATGAGAAAAACTATGTATCATATATGAAGGAACTAATGAGGTTAAATAATCTTGGTTGAACATTCTAATATATAATTATGAACACTATCACATAAAACCTAACGAAACCATTTCAAATATGTACACTAGGTTTACACATATTATAACATCTTTACATGCTTTAGGAAGAGAACTTTTGAACTCAAAGAATGTAAACAAAATTCTTAGATGTTTGCTAAGTAACTATGATGCTAAGGTTACCACCATTTGTGAATCAATGGATCTAAACATTTATTCTATAGATAACTTGTTAGGCTCACTCATTACCTATGAGAAAGGTGTGAGTCAAGGGTTCTAGGAAGTAGTAGACAAGAAGAAGGATAGAGTGGTAGCCTCCGCAGGTGAAGGAGAGGATGACATATCATAAGAAGAAAGAAAAAACATCATCAAAAATAGAATAAAGGTAAATGAAATAAAGATTATAAGGCTTTATCTGATATTATTCATTTGAATGCAGGACGACGAGACACTTGACAATAGATTTCCCCAACCTAAAAGCTCACCCGA
Organism: Dendrobium catenatum; assembly: GCF_001605985.2. Lineage (NCBI taxonomy): Eukaryota > Viridiplantae > Streptophyta > Magnoliopsida > Asparagales > Orchidaceae > Dendrobium > Dendrobium catenatum. The sequence goes on from NW_021319409.1 coordinate 8,184, forward strand.
TCAAGAAGAAGGTTGAAGAAAGAACAAAGTTTTAAAAGGGCAAGAATAGAAAATAGAGGGCAATTTGGGCCAACTCCGCCTTAAAATCATTAGAATTAGAAGTAGAGAAGGATATAATAAATTTGTTTCTTATGGATAACAATATTCTTGATCAATAAGATAAAGATGAGGAATGTCAACTTTCATATGATGAATTAATATTATGTTTGAAAAAAAATTCATGCTTCATATAGCAAACTTAAGAAGATGTATGCTAGCTTAGTCACTAATTTTTTTAATATGCTAAAAAGAGCATACAAGTTTGATACTAAACATTCTAATTTAGATAATTATCATGTGACTTTACTAGATGAATTTAATACATTAAACAAGAAGCATATTGAACTATTTACTGCACATGAATCCTTGATGAAAAAGCATATCAAATTAGAAATTATATTTTAGGACTTAGAAATATATTCCTACAAGAAAAAATAAATGCACTCCAAAATAAAAAGTCATCATATACTCTGGCACATTATAAACCTACATCCCAACATGCATCATTTAACCCTAGTAAGAGGCACCATAACCCACATAGATTAGTGAACTCTTTTCCTGGTGTAAGGTGTTACTCTTACGGCATGCTTGGTCTCATAGCTTGCACTTGCACTATTCACTATAGGACAAATCTTGTATGGAGGCCAAAGTCACATGCATCACAACATTGCATGAAAACATCACATTCACCAATGCATAAGTTGGAACACAAACTCACTTTGGTTTCCAAATCTAATGTTTAATGACTTTGTTGGGAAGATCATACAAAAGACATAGTGAGAGAATATTGTACCTAGATAGTGGAAGCTCAAGGAACATGATTGGTGATAAGAAGCAGTTCATCACACTAGAGGCTAGGTCGGACGCAAGGTCAAACTAATGGACAACACCACTAAGAGAGTGGTTGGCTCAGGTATAATTGGCATTCTAATAAGTTTATTATTGAAAATGTTTTATTAGTTGATGGCTTTAAGCATAATCTACTTAGCATTAGCCAATTATGTGATAAAGGTTTTGATATATAATTTTTATCTACAAAATTTAAGATTAGGTTAAATGGAAAATTTGTTTTTGAAGGATAATGGGTAAATAACATTTATATGCTTAATTTGAACTATATTGAATATTTTGATTCCTTCGATTTGAAAATTAATGATGATGATTCCTGGATATGGCATAGAAAACTATGTCATGCAAGCATGAAAACTTATAGGAATATTACCCAAAAGGATCTTGTTAGAGGCATACATAAGTTAAAGTTCAGTAAAAACCACCTATGTTTTGCCTGTAAACTAATAAATAAGTTAAGTATTCATTTCATTTAGTTTAGGACATCAACACTTCTAGGCCACTAGAAATTCTCCATATGGACAGATTTGGACCACTTAGTATAACCAACCTATGAGTAAAGATATATATGGATTTGTAATAATAGATGACTATTCTAGGTTCACTTGGATTAGATTCCTTACACATAAAAGTGAATAATTTGATTAGTTTAGAACCTTCTCCACCTAGATACAAAAAAGTTAGTATGTAAAATATCAACCAATCATAGCGACCATGGTGGAGAGTTTTAAAATGATATGTTTGAATATTTCTATCAATATAAAGGGATATAATTTAACTTCTCTACATCAAGGACCTTATAATAAAATCAAATAGCTTAGAGGAAAAAGAGAACTTTGGCAGCTACTAGGTCCATACTAGCTAAATATTCTCTCCCTTCGTACTTTAGGGCAAAAGCAATAAATAAAGATTATTATGTTCTAAATAAGGTGAATGTTAGATCCAAGTTAAATAAGACATCATATGTACTTATTAAGGGTAGGACACCCAATCTTTCTCACTTATATGTCTTTGGGTGTAGATGTTTAGTCCAGATCGATGGTAAATTACCCTCAGGAAAATTTGATCCCAAATATAATAAAGAAGTCTTCTTAGGTTATTCATCTAAATGTAAAGCCTATATAATATTTGCTAAGAGGACCTTAACTTTAGAATAGTGTACCCAATTTTTTTTTTAATTAAAACCTACAGAGGGCCCTACACGTTAATATAAAGCAAAACTACAAGGTCCTTAAAAAGAACCCAAACTCTTTACTGCTCTAACGAGCTACAAAATTAAAAGCAAAAAAACCTATGAGCTCAGGTTCCCTACTAAGCAAAAGTACATGGAATCCTAGGTACATTCTATGGTTCATAAGAGCGAGCACCCCAAAAACAATTAAGGTGCAAAAAATACTATCTAGATCCACACACCTTCTGTTATTTCCAACAACACTATCACCTGCAAAGTAAAAACTCTGCAAAACACAGCAATAGATAATAACACAATAAATGCTAAAAAAAGTACATAATCCAGTTTTCATTGTCACCATTACCACCAAAATTAAAGCAAACCATCCAAAAGGCATACTATCTTATAACACCACAGATGGAAAAGCAATTATATATATTAGTTAGAACAGGCCGAGAGAAATAAAGGGGATCCATGAACCAAATAGACAAACCCAACTAGCAATACAGGCTAACAGATATCCCCCGAATGGAAGATAAACCAAAAAATCCATCCACCTGCAACAACATAATAAAAATTCAATTGAACACAGTGAGTCATAGCATAAAGAAAATATCCCAGTATTCCCAGACATAAGTTTAGCACAAATTCTCACGAGATCCAGCATCCCGTGAAAAGATAGCAAATAGTCCAGTCTACAAAAAAACCACACCAAAAAATAGAGTTAAAACACATAGCACCCTCCTCTAACACTGAGAAACACTTTAAACCCCCTTCCACACAGAGAAACAACAGCCCCTCCATAGAAATACTTCCCCTCTAGATAAGATAGAACCTAAATACAAAAAATAGTGTCCAACAGCACACCATCATCCACAAAATGAGACTTAATCATGCTAGACCACCCATCCACACAGAAACCAGCAAAATAACAACAGAAACCAAACCAGAGACACGAAAAAGGAAAAACCTCAGCCAGATAAGACAAGCCCCAAACAAAACAAGCCACAAACTTAAGAGTTAACATAAGGAACATGCTATTTATCCAAATATAGAATGCCCCTAACCAGAAGAGTCAAATTAGAAAAAGCCAAAATCCTGCTTAGAGTCCAGAGTCTAGCCCCAAATAGCAATAGTTTTAGTATAGACATTACCAAATCCTTCAATAACTAAGAGGAAACATTAAGACTATTCATTACCAACTGAATATCCCTCCTCAAATAAAACAAATTCGAAGAGCAAGTAATATCATTCCTCAAAATAGAGGACTAGAAATAATAAGAGGGGGTAGCTTCCACCAAAATATTAGTGCAATCAATTTATAAACACAACCTTAAATCGTAGAGGATAGCAAAAGTAGTAGCAATAGTAATATCTGCATTATAAATAGGACCTATAAAACTTATAATATAATTATCATTAGAGTCCCTGATGAGACCACCACAGCCAACCATAGAATTGTTGAAAGAACCATCAACATTTAACTTAAAAAAATTATCAGGAGGTGTAAGACAAATAATACTTCTCGAAACCTTTTGACTGTTATCCACCTCAAGATTAATCCCAATTTCCAAAGCAACACTATGAAACTTATTGAAATCTTAGAAAAATAAAGCTTAGTAGAAAAATGATCTCTAATTTTATATTTCACCTTTTGAATAATCTATTGAGGATTCATAACCACACCATTAAAGTGGGAATTATTCCTCTTCAGCAATAACAGCCAAAGGATAAGAGAAGAAATAGCATTCCTAATATGGCCTTTGGAATTAACAAACCAACACTTCAATAACGCATAAATAGAAACCTTAGCATTAAAACATATCAATTGAAAAATATCATAAAAAAGAGTCCATGTATTAATAGTGCAGGGGCCTGAGAGAAGAACATGATGCATGTTTTCCAAATGATAACAACATTGGCATTTAGAAGGAAGAATGAAACCATGCTTCTTCAAATTGTCATTAGTTGGGATGAAATTTTGTAAAAGCCTCCAAACAAAAATAGAAATCGTAGCAGGAATACTTTGTTGCCATAACATTATGAAAATATTAGAAGATTCTTTCTTAGTTTTAAAAAAATACCAATTATCTTTTAAATAGAATTTACCATCTTTATTTAAGCCACAAATCTGAACATCAAAAGTATTCATATTAAGTAGGATCTGCAAAATTTGCTGAACAATAATACTAGGCAAGATAGAAGAAAGTTTGTCCAAATCCCAACCATTATCCTTAAAAAAATAATTAACCTTAATAGAATCATTGGAAGAAGTATTAAGCATGGAATCAATGGACTTACCATTCAACCAATGATCCTGCCAAAAGAAAATATTACCACTACCCAGACAACAGCAGATCAATGGCTCAGCCACCCATTTCACTTTGCAAAGACGCTTTCAAACTTTAGAGTTACCTTTCCTAAAACAACATTAGGTGTGTTGTTTCTCCCCACAATACTTGACATTCATAAAATTAGCCCAAGGCTCACCTTAGCACAAAAATTGTACCAAAACTTAAGAGAGAAAGAGATAGCGAAATCCTTGAAAGACTTACAGCCTAAAGTCCCTTAATCCGAATGCCCACAACATTTATTCCAGGCTGACCAGTAAATTTTAGAACTGCTACTAGTCCCTTTCTAAAAGAATTTATTAAAAATTTTCTAAAGCCTGTAACACACAACCTGAGAAGGAAATAAAGTTTGAAAAATATAAATAGGGATAGAGTAGAGAACACTTTTAAAAAGGGTTAATCTACCACTAAAACTAAGAAAGTTAGAATCCTAAGAAACAAGTTTGTTATGCACAACCGAGATTAAATTATAAAAAAGAAATAATTTTTTCCTACCCTTATAAAGAGGCACACAAAGGTATTTTAAGGGTAATGCAACATGGCTGAAACCACTCAAGTTTTTAATGGTCATAATACGATCCAATTGAACTTTTTTAGAAGAAATAAAGCCACATTTATTATGATTAAGGGCCAAACCACTCTTCAATTCAAATTGTTCAAAAAACCTCAACAACTTATTGATCCTATTTAAAGAAGCATTGGTAAAAATATTAAAATCATTTGCAAAACTTAAATTAGATATATGAAAGCCACCAAAGTTTTATAATACAAAATAGGATACTTTTCAAAGAGATCAGCTAGGCCTCTATAAAGGTAATCCACCACAATAATAAAAAGGACCGGCAAAATAGGATCACCCTGTCTCAAACCATGAGACGCCTTAAAGAAACCATAAGATTTACCATTGAAAATGATAGAGAAATTAGGACTTTCAGTACAAAGCTTAATGAGATTAATATACTTAGTGTCAAAACAAAATAACATCTTAATATCATAAAGAAAATTCCAATCTATATTATCATATGCTTTAGCAATATCAAATTTCAAAATCATATTCCCACCTCTCACTTTAGCATCCAAATCATGACAAAACTCTTTAGCCAAAAGAATGTTATCTGCAATGGCTCTACCTTTAACAAAACCCATTTGGAAAGGAGAAATCAAATTAGGCAAGAAAGTAGATAAACGATTCATCAAAATTTTAGATAACAACTTGTAAAAAAAGGTGCAAAGACTAATAGGTCTAAAATCATTCCAAGTGGAGGTAGAAATATTTTTAAGAATAAGCACAATAGAAGTATCAGTGAAATATTTAGGGATGAAATTACCATCAAAAAAATCTAACACAATAGAAAATAAATCATTACTAATGATATTCTAAGTTTTTTTCAAAAAACTTCGAAGAAAAACCGTCAGGCCCATCCACCGACTCTGCATTCATACCAAAAATGGTATCCTTAACCTCCTCAAATGAAGAGGGATTTGATAAGAAAGAATTATTCTCCTGAGAAATAAGAGACAGAATGATATTAGGATTTTGAATAGTTAAAGGATTGAAATTTTATTAGGATTTTGAATAGTTAATGGATTGAAATTTTTATTAAGATGATTCTAAAAGTTAAGAATAGCTAAGTTAGCAATTTCAGTATCATCTTCAGTAAATGAACCATCAACATGCTGAATTTTGTTAACACAATTTATATTACGCGTCCTTTTGACTAAAGAATGGAAATACTTAGTATTTTTATCTCCTTCAATAAGATGCTTCAGAACCACTTTCTACTTCCAAAACATTTCCTCTTGAGCTTGTAATTTTTAAGCTCATCTTTAGCCTCCCACAAAAGATAAAACTTAAACTCAAAAGGGGATAATTGGTATTGAGATTCTTGGGAATTCACTTGTGTTTGATGAATCAGATAAGACATCTGAATCAAAACTATAAGAAGAAGAATAAGAGGTAATTCAAGGGTAGAAGCCTTTTACTTTGGAGATTGAGTATAAACTAAAGAACCCTTGCCTAGAGAATGGGCATACTAATCTAGTCATCCTAACAAACTAATCTTAGGAGACCTATCTAAAAATGTTAGAACTAGGCAGGAACATAGGAAGTTGGTTAGTCATTCTACAGTTATCTCCATGATAGAACCCACTAATATTGATCAAGCCCTTGCTGATGAATTTTGGATCCTAACAATATAAGAAGAATTGAAATAATTTGTTAGGAATAATATTTAGAAGTTAGTGAGTAGACCTAAGGAATAGAGTATGGTAGGAACCAAATGGGTTTTCAATATTAAAATGAATGATTCTAGAATAAATGGGGAAAATAAGGCTAGATTAGTAGCTAAGGGGTGCAATCAAATTGAAGGGATTGATTTTAAAGAGACTTTTTCACCAGTAGCACGACTAGAAGAAATTAGAGTGCTCTTAAACTTTGCGTGCATTAAAGGATTTAAGCTATATCAAATTGATATTAAAAGTGCCTTCCTAATTAGGGTAATTAAAGAGGATGTATAAGTTGAGTAACCCCAAAATTTTGAGAACTCTAAATTCCCTAATCATGTTTTCAATTTGAAGAAGGTTTTGTATGGGTTGAAGCAAGCTTATAGAGACTGGTATGAAAGGTTGAGTACATTCCTTCTAGATATAGCGTTTATTAAGGGTAGTGTAGTATCCACCCAATTCCTAAAGAAAGTAGGACAAGATATACTCATAATTGAAATCTATATTTATTATATACAATTTGAATCTATAAATAAAAAACTTTGTGATAAATTCACAAAAACCATAAGCAACGAGGTTGAGATGAGAACAATGGGAGAGATAAACTATTTTCTTTGGTTTAGTGTGAAATAGAAGGATGATGGAAATTTTCTTAGTTAATCAAAATACATCAGGACGTCTATAAAAAATATTTAATATATACTGCTAAGGTAATAAACTCTCCTATGAGCTCTACTATTAAGTTAGATAAGGACTAAAATAGAAAATTAGTTGATCAAAAGAAGTATAGAGGGATAATTGCATCACTCCTTTACTAGACTAGTATTAAACCTGATAACATATTTACTGTTTATCTATGTACTAGATTTCATGTTTCTCCCAAAGAATCCCACATAAGTGCTATCAAATGAATTCTAATATATCTTATAGAAACCTAAAACTTAAGAATCCAGTATCCTAGACATAACACCTCATTTGAAATCATAAAATATTAAGATTCAAACTTCATAGGTTGTAGGGTTGATAGGTAAAGAACTTCTCAGACATGCTAATTTATAGGACAATCTTTAGTCTTCTGGTCCAGCAGGAAACAAAACTCTGTAGCACTATCTACTACTGAAGCGAAATATATAGTTGTAAGGAGTTGTGTTATACAAGTTCTATGGCTTAAATAACAAATCATAGATCTTTGACTACCTATAGGCACCAATCAAAGCATGTGTGATAACACTAGTGCCATTTGCATATCCCAGAATCCAATCCAAAATTCCTGGACATAACATAAACATTAAGCATCATTTCATTAGAAACCACATGATAAAAGGGGACATCGAGCTACATCATGTAGATACTAAAAATCAATTGACATTTATATTTATAAAGCTCCTAGCTTTTCAAACCTTTAGCACCTTAATGACTAGACTATGTGTTATAGATATTCATGCTTGATTCAGGATGGATGGAAAATAAGAAAAATAAGTGTTTTTTATTTATCATTTTTTAAATTTTTTTTTTTTATTGTTTGCATTACCATTTTTGTTTTTGTGAAGGAAATTATGAAAATTGAAAAAAAATTTGTTATTTTATCTTTCTTTTGAATTTGTTTTATGATTATTTGTAATGTTTCTAAGATTTATTTTATGGAACTTTCATGATCATCACACACCACTTTTTAAATTTCATTCACATCATACTGTATGATTCATATTTTATTAGTTGATATTCACAAAATAGCAAATCACTAATCATAGCACATTCAATTGCTAATATTAATCAATCATTAGTGATTGTGCTATATGAACACCTACTTTGTACTGTAAAATACATGTGGTAGTAGATATTGGACATATTTAATTCAATCGGTATGATATTTAATTTTGTATCATACGATATGAATACATGTTGGTACATGACAATTTGAGCAGGTAACGATCATCCATGCTGATGCCTTGGGATGAATGTCTTCTCTCTAATATTGTAGTATGACTGATTATACTATACGATATGACCACCTATTTGATTGATCAGATTAGAAAAAATTGAATGCACTTAATTATATTATATGATATCTCTATTGTACTATATGATATGACTACAATCTACTTAAGGAGAAGGAAAATTAAAGATTTTCTTCAGTCAATCCATTTCATTCTTCTTACCTCCTCCCTAAAGATCTTCCCTTTTGAATGGTCAGAAAAAAACATTCATGTACTCTAGTCGAAAGCTCTTCTTGATGCCTAGTGGATCCTTGGTTTTATAAAGAGGCTTATAGTTGGTATAAAACTATTAGGATCACGCATTCCAATATCATAAATTTGGAAGTTTTAAACTTTCAGGTACTCTCTCTCTCTTTACTCACACCACCCTTAAGTTTATTATCTCAATTGCCTACTCATTTAATTTTGAACTTCTTTAAATTTTTTTACCAATCTCAATACTAATATTTATGGTACTACCCTCAAATCTTATGACAATTGGAGGCCTGTCGAGATTACCTACCAAGATTTTCATGAATTTTCCACCTTTCCAAAACTAGCAAAAAAGTTCACCTTCTAGCTTCAAATCTTTACTATGATTGAACCCTTGTAAAGATTACACTTAGGGAATCAAATCATAGAGACCACATCACCCATGTTAATAACTTAGTGTAAGGTACTAGAATCATCTAGCATATCCTTTATAACTTAATAATTCCAAAAGTTGGGGATCAAAATAACATTACACCTCTTCTATCCTTGATTACTACTTCATAATGGATGAGATAAATTTCAAGGAAGATGATCTAATCATTTGATATCTTGAGCATCTAACCTGAATTCAAGATTATATACTTAAAAGAAAACAATATCTTTCCATTAGTCACATAATTGCTTTCATCCTTAAATAAAAATAAAACTTCCAAATCCCTACACCATCAGATCACCTTCCAATTTTCTATTATAATATCTCCTTTCACATCCTTCACATAACTAACCACTACGATGTTTACTATGTGTATGATGAGCCACTGGAAGAAGAGGGAGGTCTAACACTAGCACCAGTTCTAATAGTAGCACATATCCAATAGTAGTCTCATTACGATGTGCTGGATTAAAGTTTTGACTAGTGGGAAGCTCATTTTAACAATTGCATTGCAGAGAAACAACACCAACATGATAAGGATATGGCTTGCTTTGATAACTACATAGCAGAACACCATAAACAACATTACAATGACATAACTTTATTTGGGGAGGTCTTTGCTTCAACCTACAAATTCTTACAACAATCACCACCACCACCACCTCCATATGTTTAGGATCCTTCATACTTTTAGTTTGCACAGAGTTTTCATTCTTGTTTCAATATTATTTTTTAATTCTACACAGTTTAGTAGTTTTTCTTTGGTATCTTTTTTTAGTAGTTTCCTCCTTTTTATGAAAAAGAGGGAGTAGTTTAATGTGAGTAGATTATACATTTTGATTGGATTGATTAGTTTTTTCTTGTCCTACAATTTGTGTGCTCTTTACTTATAAGTTAATTTCATTATTAATAAAAAAAACAAGAAAAATTCCCTATTTTTGGAAAGATTAACTTAGTCAGAGTTAGTTTAGGAAATAGTAAAAATATATTTTAAATAGTAAAAATACAACAATGTTTTCCATCAAAAAAAATGGGGAGATTATTATAAATCTAGAACTAAGTCCTATGATTTTGATGATAACAAATATTATTAAATTTTTTATAGTGATTTCTCCTGTAATTTCTATTATTGCATATTTATATATTTTTCTATGCACTAATAATTCAGGTCCACCATACACTTGCTAGTTTCATCTGCTCAAGGATGAATAGACTAGGGTTAATTATGTCGTGAAATGTATGTAATTTTAATTCCCATGTAATTTTACCTATCTTGAGTCAAGTCATATATTTGGTGGATATTAAGCTTGTTAACCATGCACACGCACACACACACACACACACACACACACACACACACACACACACACACACACACACACACACACACACCAATAGAGTCAGTTAGTGATAATAATAAAAGTTGAATTTTTTGAATTAATAATACTACATGATCCATGTTATACTATATGATTAGCTAATTAGAAAATGATTAAAATAGATAGTTATTATAATTAATACAAGATGAACTTATCATGTTGTATGATGTATATCATATAGGATGATCAATTGAAATTCGGATCCCAGCAACCAATCATAATTTTGGAAATATTTTAAAATTTAAATTTTATACTAATAATACGATGCATCAATATTATATTGTAAAATGTAATTAAATCTTACCTAAATTAATCCTGTGATTAGGGAACAAATTTAGATTAATTGGTTCAATCAGATCATACAGGATGATTTGACTAATCATATTGTACAACCTGATTCCAACATGGAATGATAATTTAATCAATACCATTCAAAATTGATAATAATATAAGTCTTTTACACTAATCATACTGGACAATAATCTAAATTATCTTGGATGATCAATTGAATTCTTTAAACTGATCGTAAAGCACTAAGCTTTTTATATAGTACTAAAAGGAGTCCTTTTCACTAAACATATTGGATAATCCATGATCGTGCTATACGATTAATGTCACCACAACTAAATTTATAGTTTTTTTATGATTCCTTATATTTAATCTCTTTCTTTGTCTATTACAAGTCTTTGGCTACTGAGTGTTCTTGAGAGTTAGCTTTGAGAAGAAGATATAGTAGTTCTTCGAGAATAAGAAGGAGTGTTTGTGTGTGAGAGGATCACAGGGTCACTCAAAGTAGGTTTCTATCTATGTTTCTTGGGTGGCTCTTGGATGACATTATTCAGCCCAAGGATGTGGTTCTCTACCATCACTAGGAGCCAAATTTTTGCATTTGCATTCCTCAAAAAGCTATTACAAAAAGTAACTAACTAGGGCTAAGAACCCCTTAAACAAAAGAAGAAGAACTACTACCATCATCCTCAAGAATATCAAAAAATTATTGAGGAATCCCATTATTACAATTTCCAACATCCCATATAAAAGAACTATCAAGTGCTCTTTGAGCACAGTAATATGCAGCCCTGTTGAACCTCCTGTATTTATGCACAAAAAAAAACTTTTGAAACAATAACAACGAGCCCCATTTATCCCATTCTGCCGCTTGCTGTCTCCATCTATCCTTATACTTGAAATTCTTCATAAACTTGATTACACAAGCATTATCTCCCTCCACTGTAATGCCTTGAGATTCATTCATCCAATCTCTAATAAGCTTTCCAATGAATTGAATAGCCATCATCTCAACCTGTGTTGAATCCCAATGGCAAATATTCCAACCAGCTGCAGTTATCAAAATGCCATAGCTATCTCTAATCACCACACCTACTCCGCCTGCATTGGATCTAAGCAAAGCACCATCCACATTAATCTTCAACCAGCCTGTAGGGGGGGACACCAAGAAGAGGGTGAACACAATCCAAAGGATTGAGAAGTATCCCGTTGCTCCAGGTTGAAAGAAAGACTACCTTGATTGATACGTTCCAGCACACTAGCTGCCAAGAAAACAGGTGATGATCTATCCTTCCCATGCTTAATAGCATTTCTGTTTAGCTAACTATGATAAACAGAAAGACAATATAGATGTAACCCAATGTTTCTAACATTAACATCCTCTTTTAATGCTACCTGCAACTCATGAAAATCAGCAAACCGTGGGATATGAAATCCCCAACCATTCAACACATCCAGAATATCTAAGAGCTGTTTACATCTAGTTGTAACATGGTTTAAATCTTCATTCATACAGCATCCAACCGGGCACTGAATATCCGCCTCAAACCCCCTACATGCAGCCAACAGTTGACAGGAACATTATTCTTATAGATCCTCCACCAGAACATCCTTTCCCTTGGCCTCAATCCAGATTTCTGAATAACCCAGCTCGGATCTTCCTCCACTTGAAATCTACTGTTATAAACTATAACAGAGACATTAGAACCGATAGGACACTTTATTAACTCCAAAGTATCCTCACCCAAATCATTATAGATTTTGATCTCCAGAATTCTCTCAACAAGACTCTCACCAAACCAGAGTCTCAAATTTTGCTCATCCCGACCGCCCTCCAATATAAGGAGTTCCTAAATCGAGCGGTCCTCAATAGCAGCTATATCACAGAATGTTGGCCAAGATGACAGAGCTCTATCCCATATCCAAATGTGATTCAGAATGTCAATTTTTCCCCATTACACACTTTCCATCTCACACAATAGCTCAGACTTATGGCCCCATGACAGATTAATCTCCATACAGCTGAATCTCCACGAACAAATTCATTAACCCAAGGCCAATTACCATACTTCAATTTCATGCACCTATGAAACAGAGAATTCGGTTTACTGATAAAATCCCATGCCACCCGAGCTCTAAGGGGACCCATCCAATTAACATTTGCATGAAAACCAAGCCCCCCTAGCCTCCTTGGTCTTGAAACACTTTCCCAAGAGGCATAATGAATGCCTCTGTGATTAGCATCAGCATCCCATAAAAATTTTCTACAAATTTTCTCCACATCATTTAAAACAGTCCTTGGAACAAGTGTATGGGTCACCAAATAAACAGAAGAAGGAAGCAGAATAGAATTTATCAAGGTGACTCTCCCTGCCATAGAAAGATGTCTTACCCCCATGCTACCGTCTTGGCCGAGGCTTGCTGCAGCAAAGGAGCAAAATCTTTTCTCAAAAGTCTTCTCAAGGCCAATCTAATGCCTAAATATTCCATCTCTTCCACCTTCCGACATCCAGTAATTTTTGCAAGGCGAGACTTGGTAGAAGAGGAGGTTGATTTGCTGAACAAAATACAAGATTTACTTCTATTCACCCTTTGACCAGTCCAAGAGCAATAGGAATCCAAAATAGAAGTAATCTCCTTCATATTTGGTATATTAGCACCTGCAAAAAACAAATATCGTTAACATAAAGCATGTGGGAGACCAGAGGTCCTCCCACATTGATTGGCACTCCAAGTTCCTTGAAATTTTGATGGAAGTGGGAAGAAAGAAGCTCAGAACAAAGGATGAACAAATATGGAGATAGCTGGCATCCTTGGCGAAAACCACAATTTGCCACAATTCCTTCTATTAGCTGTCCATTAACCAATATAGAAAAAATTGGGCTTTGGACACAGCTAAGCACCCAATTCCTGAATCTACAAGGGAACCCCATACGAATCAAAACAAGCTCCAAAGTCCTCCAGCTCATCTTATCATACGCTTGCTCCATGTCCACTTTCAATGCCAACATCCCCTTAGTTGATTTAGAAGCCTTAAACTTATTCATCATCTCTTGCCCCAACATGAAACGGTCTGAAATTGAGCGCCCTTGTACAAAGGCCGCCTGTTCCTCAGAAATTAGATTTGGCAAAATCCCTTTCAGTCTATTAACAATCACCTTTGCAATAATTTTGTAAATTGTTTGGCACAAGCTAATCGGTCTGAATTTTGATGGTTGATCAGAATTAGTAACCTTTCGTAAAAGAACAACAACCGTCTCCTTCCACTTTGGATCCATACATCAAGAAGTGAAAAACTCCAAGCATGCCTTCATAACCTGCTCTCCCACAATGCTTCAAAAGAATTTAAAAAATGATGCAGTTATTCCATCCCTCCCAGGAGCCTTATTCCGGCCCAAAGAACAAATAACCGACCATATTTCTTCCTGAGTAATGTCACCATCTAGGACATCACTAAATTCTGCTACACAATTGCTATGATGTTCAAGGGAAGGCCATTCGTTCTCCTCTATTAACTGCCCTTACCATTTAAGCTGAAAAAATTTTTAGAAAACCTTAGAAATATTCTCTTGATCTTTAACCACCAGCCCATCATCCTGCTTGATAGAATCAATGCTCTTAGCTCTCCTCCTAGCCGATGCCATAGAATGGAAGAAGTGAGTATTCCCATCTCCTTGCTCCATCCACATCACCTTTGCTCTTTGTCTCCACCAAGTCATAATACGAGTAAGAGTATTATTCAAAAGTTTAACTTTAAACCTCAAAGATTCGGCCTGCACTTCTGAAAGTCCACCCGGCCCACATTCAATCTCCTGTAAAGTTTTCACCTCTTTGTCAAGTTCTTCTTTTAATTGATTGAGGCTCTTAAGCTTGTTCTTACTCCAAAAGAACAAAGCCTTCAAAGACCTTTGGCATTTCCTTTGAAGCTTAGAAGATTCACTGTCCAGATCTTCCACCTTCCACTTCTCCCCCACTAAATGCCAAGCCAAAGGGTAGCTAGCCCACACATCTTCAAATTTAATCCAATGGTAGCAAGCCTTCTTCACATCTTCCATCAAACAACAAAGAATAGGGCAATGATCTGAAGCAAGTCTGGTAAGGTGCTTAACCTTCAATCCCTGGAATGCATCAAGAATAAAAGAACTCACCAAAAAATGATCCAACCTGGAAAAAATATGACTCCTAGCATCCTTGTTGTTGGTCCATGTAAAATTAGGACCAGTGAACCCAGGATCAACAATGTCATTAGTCAACATGAAATCAGCCATATTACCTGCAGCTGGGGAAAAATGAAAAGCTTTACCCCCTTTCTTCTCAGCCTGTTCCATAATACAGTTGAAATCTCCCCCGACCATCAAGGGAACCCCCATTGTATGGTATTTGGAAATATCATCCCAAACAGTCATCCTGGTATGCCTATCTTTATTAGCATAAACCACAGCTACATCCCAATCAATACTATCAGCAATCCTTAACCTTCCCATGATATACTGATTAGCTTGAAATGAAACAAGAAATGAAAGATCACTACTTATCCACATCACTAAGATTCCACCTGCATTGCCAATGGAAGGTTGAAAAATAAACTCCCAATCTCTTCCTGCCAACTTATCAACATCTTTTTTGTCAAAAGACTCCATCTTTGTCTCCAATAAGCCAATAAAACTAACATTATGTTCCCTTATTAGGTGCCGTAAGTAATTACCTGTCTCCTTCTTATGAGCACCCCTACAGTTCCAACATAAGATGTTAAACATAATTCACCAAAGGGGAAGCGTCCCCACTGCAATTAGTAACATCATCTTTCATGTGAGCATCCACATCACCCATAAGCATCTCATAACTATTCATTTGTTCACCAATCTCCAAAAATTGTTGAGAATTTTAAACTCCCATAGCATTTTCCTTATCTGTTAAACAACCCAGCTCACACTCACACTAATAAGTGTTCAAAAGTAGAAGCTGACAACTCAGCATCATTAGCCTTTCTCCTCATACGTGGCATTTTCAAAATAGAGCCAATTTGGGCAATTTCTTTTGTAACAATAGAGTTTCTTCCCTGATTTAATTTTGGTTTCAACACCCCACTCTTGCTTTCAGAAAATTTCAGAAGTTTGGGAATTAGTTTCTGAGACGGGGACATCACCTTGTTTATATCTTTCCAATTCCTTCTTCCCACCATCATCAAATTATAAGAATGACTCATTCCACCAAAATTCACAGCATTAACACTCAGCTCCTGCGCAGGAGTATCCATATTTTGAACAACCTGCATCTCCTTGGACGGTTCCATACCAATAGAATTAAACACCGACTTTCCTTTATCTTGTTGCATAATAGGCATCTCCCCACTCGAAGACAAAGCTTGAGTTTTCTGTATTAAAGGTTGTACTTCCCCACCTTGTTCAACACTTCCCTGCACCTTAGGAACTTCTCTCCAAATATCTTTAGGTGGTACAACTGACTTGGCATTTACTGTTTGTGTTATGTTCCCAACTCTAGCATTATTTGGTCTTCTCCTTCTAGTAACAATGGTCCATTCACCCTTATCATTGTCAACATCTGAACAACTCTCATGAACTAGATTTTCTCCAGTAACCGATATATCTCCTTCCAAACCTCCCAGACCACTTCCTTTAGCATCAACCGAGACCCCAGGTTTAACTTGCATCTGCTCACTGCTAGTCTTTACGACATGTTGCCTGGGCTGAACAAAGTTCTCCTTACACAACTCTGCCTTATGTCCCACTCTCCCACACTTCAAACAAATTAAGGGGATCCCCTCATATTCAATGGGTTGAAAAAATTTCTCATTCAACCCGTTAGCCCAAACTCCCTTCGGAAGCCTCTTTGACAGATCCAAAAGCACACAAACACGATCAAAGGCACACCTATTCAATAACTTTGTTTGCTCGTCCATAAACAGAGGATCCCCGATACCTACCGCCAACCTCGCAAGGTTGGACTCATCGCAATATTCCAATGGTAGTTCTGGTAACCAGATCCAAATCGGTGATGTGAATCCTCTCAAGGATTTAGAGGATAGCCTAGCAGCCCATTGTTCAACTCCAATGATCTGTCCAACTATATACCAAGGTCCCCCAAGCAATACATCATCCCTGGCTTCTCTACTCTCAAACCAACACAAGAAGCAATTTGATCCCATAGTAGTAACTTGTGTAAGCCCGAGATGAGCCCATTTCCATTGAAACTCATTATGAACAACATTAAAAGGAAGACGACATCCCAAAAGGCTTCCAACCAGTGCTCTGTTAAGCTTGCTAACATTTGTTCTAGCTTTGTTAAGGTCTAAATTTAGCAAACCATCTTCTCTCAAGAAGCTACCAACCTCATCAACCAAACACAACTGTACTGCTGTGGACTTCTTCCAAGAATTAGAAGCTTTGCCAATCTCATCAACCTTCTTCTTAACTAACTTGGTAATACCAGGAGTCCGAGTATTCTGCTGGGAGCCAGTAGAGACATTTCCCACAGCACCTGAACTGCAAACTGCATCCTTAGCCGAACCACAGCCATCAACATCTTCATGTTCACGCCTAAATCCTTGTCGAGCTTCCTTAACTACATTTGACATACCAAAATTGAAAATCGGCTTAATACCTTCCACTTTCTTCTCTGTCTCCATCACATTCTAGACCGCAGAAAATTTCTTCAAATCTCCAATACGACTCACATTACCAAAAGTAAACAACATTTTATTGGGTTCAAACATAGGATTATCAACCATTCTGCTTACCTCACCCCGTTCATTGGAATCCCGCAGTTCCTCCTTCTTAGGATTCAACAATCCCTCCTGTATATCCCCCCGTCGTGCATACCTGCATACCTGGATTTAAACCAGCCTGTTCCATATCTATACAGTGTATGCTCACCTCCTTTAAGAACTCCTCTGCTTCACTTCCGCCTATAACCTCCATGACTTCATCCTGCTCCGAAGAATCATGCAGCACCACATCCTCCATCTCATTATTCGCTTTCCCCTGAAACCATCACTAGACGAAATTACAATTCCACATGTATTAAGTTGTGATGCATCCGTTCCTTGCCTAGAAGCTTCAGGTTCAGCTCCCCAAACATCAGCATTTGACCGATCCTGAACCAAACGACTTCCCCCAGCTCCGATCTTCGCCAGTCCTCTTGTGCTCCCAAACGAGCGCCTCCTTTCACCACATCTCCCATCGCTGTTACCAGCCTCTGTTCCCGCAATAATCCTCCCACCATCTCTCGAACCAGATCTACCACCTACTCCTCTATTGGCACCTTTCCTCTCCCTATCAGAACCACCACCTTCCCCCCCGCCACCGCTTCTCGATGGATGACAAGGGGGTGACCGCCGGTCACCCCCACCATACCCCATGAGCAAACCCGAACAGATTGCGCTGGCTGGATCTCATTACCGAGAGAAAAATCCCCCAGATGAAATCGCCTCCAGCGAGAGTGGGAGAGAGAGAGAGAGAGGAAGAGAGAGAGAGAGAGAGTAAGAGAGAGTGAGTCCTACCATCACTAGGAGGGTAAATATGGAGTGCAAGGTTCTCTACCTTCTCTAGGATAAAGAAAAAGATTGAAGGCCCACTATCGTTAGCTAGAGGGTGAAAAAACTTCCTCCTCTCTTTCGCATCGAGTTTGGTGGAAGTGATTGGTATAAGCACTTCTTTGCCGTGATGTGGGGGCAAAAGGTGAGACATTATAGTGACAGTGCAATACGCAGAGATGAGGACTCTGGGGAGTGGATGTATATTATTGTTTGATATAACCAATATAAATCTCTAGTGTTTATTATGATTTCTATTTTTTGCATTTTACTTGTAGCTCTTTAATTCTATTTTAACTGCTTGGTGAAAATCATACTCAACTCTTAGCTCCACTGATCAGAATTTCATTATCGTTATTTTCTTGTTTTGGTATATTTGTCTTGCTTCCTCACTAAGTGATAATTTCTACAAATTTTTGGAATATTGAAAATAAAATATAAAAACATTGTTTTTTATTTTTAATTTATGCAATTACTTTATAAATTCACCAATTTACCCACCTCTTTAAGTGCCTAGGGACAAGTTCACTTAGTCTTAACATCCTTATAGAACTTTCAAATTCAAAGAGAGACTAAAGAAGTTCTAAATTCAATCATTTGGGTTTTTAGTCACTGTTGTTAGAATAACTATATATATATTAAGGAAGAAGGATTGTAAAGGAGATATATTGATCCTTCCTAATTATATCACTTCCCTATATTTTTACTCTTACATGATTTCATTGAAAATGAGTTTGCTTATTTTTTTTTTTCCATGTCTTGCCAATTCTCTAATTTTAGATGGATGATGTAAAGAACATATTTTTTACTAATAAAGATTCTTGTACTATAAAGTTAAATAATGTTTTTAATATTTTTCCACTCCTTAATTAATGCACATAAAGGCTACATGTGTCGTAAAACTTAGTGTGATGTAAGCCTCGATGGAGAAATGCAAGAACAATTAGGAATATTGAAATAGTTTTGTGCATACCTAGACATATAATGTAAAATATACTAAGAATATATCCTTTTAACCCCTACAAAGTCGATAGAGATCTAAGGATGTATATGCTCTGAATTATATTACAAATAAGAGTTTCATTAGGAAAGATATGCAATTTACATTTATCAATCCAAACACATTATTTAAATATTGTATCCATTATTTTTACTATTTTTTGTCAGTGATTGAATCTCCACAACCAATAATGTTATTTAAATAGGATAACTTTTTAATTGGAGTAAATGGTAGTAGTTGATTTCTACAAAGATACTTCCACTATTTCTCAAAGATTTGACACACTACTCTATCACTTTATTACTTGATTTGGCACATATACTTGTGTATATTAAGTGGGGCTTATTATTTTTTGTATATCAAAGAAAATCTTAGCATAATTTAGGGGATATAAAGCCTTAAACATTTTAATAATTCAGAAATATACTCCATAAACATCATCAAATAGTGAGATACATTTAGTGGAGTGACTAGTCATCCTTATAATGAGCAAAATAACACTTAGGAGTGGAAATGAGTGAGGAGTATATAGTTGTAAGGAGAGGTTCAGTTTGGGGAGACATCACCTGTTGGATATGTTCGGGATTCTCCAATCTTGGTGATATTTTCTTCATCTTTTCTTTTTGTACCTTTTTCTTAAACATGTAATATGAAGTATTCAGCTCCAAATTATTTCTATGCTTGCCTAGACTTCTTATTCTGGGTTGAGTATGTGAATAATATGTGATCATATTATTGACCCTTAGATCTTTATAATTCTCAATTTCTCTCAAGCTTCATTTAATTTATATAATGGCTATGTATGAAATTAAAATCTAGTTTGATACATTGTCTTTATGAAGGAATGTTAGAATAATTTGGAGAATCGAGATAGAATTCTTTCATTCCTAAATGTAGGATGATTAGGATTCTAAATTCTTTTTTATAAAGATCTAAGGGTGCTTATGCTCTAATCCATAACTATTATAAATAAGTATTCTTAGTAAATCATAGGTTCATTCACTATCCTAAGTCCATATCATCTTTAATTCTATGCATCTTCACTATTTTATGTATTTTTCTGAACTTATAGTATTTACCCTTAATTTCATTATGTAAGATAAGTTTAGTATCTTGAGTAGACAGTACTAGAGTTAGTTGTAGAATGAATATTTCTTCATGGGATTTATAATCTCTCATACCCTTAATTACTTGATCAACATATGCATTTATATTATTTTGGAGCATATATAACATATTTTAAAATAGCAAGCCAATTCATAAGCAGCAGATAGCTCGCCCCACATCAACACCTTTGGTTTAAAGATTTAGTTAACAAAAAATATGATAAACTTTAAATAATAGCCATTAATTCATTTTTAAGTAATTTTAATGATCCATCCCTCTCTAAACTTATACATATATGAATAAAAATAAAAAATTAAATTATACATTTTTTGTATAACCTTACACATCATTTAATTAAAGAATGTATATGGATAAATGGGTGATTAGAGAACTTAATACCATCCATTAGACTTCAAATTGATGAAGAAGGTTCTTTGAAGTGTGATACAAATCTCTAAATTTTCCTTAGTCAATATGAATTATGGGTGATTTTCACTTTAAAAAATTGCAAAATGAAATCCTAAAAATTCTTCTTGAACACATATTAAATCATTAGATAAATAGGTTATAGGAACGTAAGAATACCATATAAATTCATTTTATTTCTAAATGACTTGAAAATTTAGAAATTAATCTTGAGGCTGTGTTAAACCTTTGGATTTTATTTTAAAAAATTTCAGTTCATTTGCATAAATTATTTTGAAACTCTAGTTCTTAGATAGGAAATAGAACCCATGGATATATGGAGTTTTCATAATTAATTTATAATTCAAGAAAAACTCTTTTGAAACAACTTAGAGACTTTAAATAAGGGTTTCAAAATTTTTAAAGAATAATCTAATTATAAACAAATAAATAAAAAAAATCCAAAATAATTCTAAAGGAATTAATTTTGCTTTATATATATATAATCTAAATGTCAAGGAAATTAAAATTAATTGTATGGGTCAAATAATAAAAACTAATTTACATTTGAAGAAAACCCTAATTTGACATTGAAATTTCTAAAAATCTTAAAAATTATAACTTAATTAGAATGATAGAAGCATTGGTTGCCCTTCTTCTAGGATTAGAGTTAAAAACCTTAGTCGTATTCATAATGTTTCTATTTTAGTCTTATTGGAGCCTTTTATTTCTTCTGCCACGTAGGATAATACTGCTAGATTGTTGGGCTTTTACGACGTCGTGGCTATATCTTATAACAAAACTTGGGTCTTTTGGAAAGATCATTTAAGTATGGTTGTTTTAGTGATTTTTCTCAAGTCATATTGTGCAATATTAATTTTATGCAATTTAAATGTCATGCCTCATTTCTCTATGCTTCTTTTACTCATTTTACTAGAAAGGATCTTTGTGAGAAACTTGTTTGTTTTTATAATTTGATTAATTTACCATGGTTGGTTGGTGATGATTTCAGTACAATATGTAATCCTTATAAAAGACTTGGGGGTTCTTTCTCTATTTTTAAATCCATGGAGGATTTCGATAATATGATTTTAGATTGTAACCATGTTGACATTGATTTTATAGGTAATTCTTTTACCCAAATTTGTGGCAGTTTATGGTAATGTTTGCATCCTTTTCTTTAATGATGTATGGATTAACCCTTGTAATACTACTTATGTGGTACATCTATATAGATCCTTTTTTTATCATTCCCCAATTTTTATTGGTATTTTTACAATGAATGATAGTCATGTTCCTAATTTTAGATTTCAAAATATGTGGGTACTTGATAACCCTTTTTTGAGCATGGTCCATAAAAACTAGCATGCCCCTTCCATCCTAGTAATTATACTTTTGGAATGAGCATATTATGGTTCAAACTTAGAAGACTTAAGTATAAAATCAATTTGTCAAATAAGAATATTTTTTAAAAATATTTTCCTTAATATCTTAAATACTAATAATAATGTAAATTCTATTGAGCCTATTTGTCTACTTCGCCCCTTTGATTGTAAATTAACTCTCCTCTAAAAGTTTAAAACTACTCTTTTTAAACTTCAAGCTCAGGAGGATATTTTTTGGTAGCAAAAAGCTTCCTCTAAGCATCTCATTGAAGGGGAAAAATACAAAGTATTTTCAAGGCTTAGTTAATAGGAATGAAACCAAAAATTTCATTCATAAACTCTCTCTTCTTGATTGGTCTCAAAATGAGAATGTTGGGGAGATTGTTAATTGTGTAGTGGAGCATTTTAAAAATCATTTCAATAAGAACTTTTATCCAATTCTTATTTATAATCCTAAGATCTTTCCTAATATTATTATTTTTTATGACAATTTGATTCTTAATAGCCCTCCTTCTTAAGAGGAAGTTAAAGATGTTGCAACTTAGTTTTCATTACTATATTTTTATATCATGTGTTCTTATTGATTCCAAATATTATTATTTTAATTACTTTTTCTCCAAACATATATTGGATATAGTTCTTTTGTTGTTTGTGTATACTAACATTTCAGGAAAATCATACTCTAGACTATTGAAGACTTCAAGTCAGATAAGATTAGGTTTTATTATAATAATTGGGTAACCGTATACACACACATAAGAGAATAGATAAATCTTATAAATTTTTTATCTAATCGTACTGTGCAATTTCTAACCATACGAGATGATTTTTCCAATTAGTTCCTCCAGCAAGTAGTTAATCAAATCATGGATGAAAAAAATTTAAGTTCTATTCATACTGTATGATGTTGGATTCATACTGACACCATCAAGAGTACAAAATGTTGTAAACATTTTTCTCCAAACGAATAGGAAATTTTTTTGAACTGTTTTTTTCCGGGACGACCTTGCTTTCATAAATACGATATTCAAGGAATGAAAATATTGCAAACATTTTTGTTCATACGAATAGTTCATTTTTTGAACTATTCATCTGGGATGATCTTACCTTTGTATAGATGATGTCCAGAGTACAAAATTGATGCAAACATTTCATCCATACGAACATTTTTTTAACTGTGCATTCAACACGATATAGATTCGTACTGTATGATGTTCATGTATGAAATTTTTTTGTACACTATCATACGAGCAAACTTTGAACTATTTTTACGTACTATCATTAATCGTTCTATATGATCTGGGATGGTCAAAATTGAATTTTTAGTTTTTTGGATGATTTTTTTGTATTTTTCGTATATAAGGTCCTTAAAATTGTCTAAGGACGAATCCTTCTTCATTTCTCTTGAGAGTAAAAGTGTGAGAGTGTTTTGAGAGTGTGTAGAGAGATTTTTCATGTGGAAATTATGAAGCGTTCACAAGGTTTCCCATAGGTGAGAATCTCTTGGTAAGTCTTATCAATCCTCTTCCCTACTTCTTTGAAGTTGCTTGTGAGAAGATCTTTTAAGAAGATACGGCTCTCTTTTGACACGAAGAGGGTGTAAAAGGATGTTGCTTCTATACCAACACTTGGAGAATTATGAAAGGATTCCAGTTCTCTGCCTACAACAGGAGGGTGTGAAAGGATGATGGTTCTCTGCCAGCACTTAGAGAATATGAAAGGATGAAGGTACTCTGTCGACACTTGAAGGGTGTGAAAGGATGATGGTACTCTACGATACTAGGGATTAGTGGAAGAGAGGATAATTATAAAGCTTCTCTACTTTTTTGTGGGAGCAAAAGGAGAGTCACTTTGTTAATAGTGCAATACCTGAAGAGGAAGTCTTCAGTGAGTAAATGTAGGTCTAGTTAGACATAACCACTATAATTCTTTATGTTCTTTTTATTTTTTAACATTTTTATTTTATGCAATTTTATTTTTGTTGTTGAAAAAGTTTTGTTTTGGAATAACATAAATTGTGCATATAATTTTATAATTAGTTTTTTATTTAGGAGAAAGATTTTTAAAATCACTAGTTCCCCCCCCCCCCCCACTCTTGGTTAGCCTTAAGATAATTGCTTTAGATCTAACAACCTATACAGACTTATCAAGTGGTATCAGAGCCTATTTCAAAATGTAATGTTTAGATTACTCTTTGAAAAACATCTATGGCTAATTTTAGAAACTGTAACACACCTGATGGATATTCGATCACTAGACCCCCATTCTTTGATAACATCCATTTTGTTTTTTGGAAAATATGAATGTCTATTTTTCTTAAATCGCTTGACTATTGCATGTGGATATTAGTACATGAAGGATACACATGGCCAACTAGACTTGTAGATGGTATTAGTATTGAAACACAATTTACTAACTGGACTATAGAAGAATAAGACTTAGCTCAGTTAAATGCTAAATATTTGAAAAAAAATTTGGTGCACTTAAATCTAAAGATTACATGCACCTGTAAAAGTGGGAAAAAAAATAGGATAGACTTTGTATCACATATAAAGGGACTGATGAAGTGAAACAATCTATATTAAATATATTATTACATGATCATAAACTATTTCTCTTAAAACTAAATGAATTAATTTCTAACATGTATACATGTTTCACTCAAATATTCACTTCCTCGCATGCTTTGGGTAGGGAATTAATGAATGTAAAAAAAGTGAATAAATAATTTATTGTTTTCCTATTACTTATGATGCTAAAATAATTGTTGTTATAGAGTCTAAGGATTTAAATGTTTATTCTATTGATAATCTTCTTGGATCACTAATTGCTTACGAGCAAGGAGTGATTCAAAGACATATTGATGCAGAGGAGAAGCAAAAGAAGAATAACATGCCTTTTAAAGGAGATGACTCAGAGAGTGATCAGTCATAGCCTGGGGATGAGGATGATATTTCCTTGATGACAAGGAAATTCAGAAGTTTTCTAGAGTGAAAGCAAAGGAGATGCCAACAGTGGAATAAAGGTAAGTTTCACACAAATGTTAAGTTTTCTAACGATATTATTTTCTATGAATACAGGAAACCTAGACACATAAAATTAAATTGCCCTAATCTTAAAGCCAATCCTAATAAAGAGAAGGTGGAGGATAAAACAAATGTGAGGAAAGGCAAGAAGAAATTTCAAAGAGCTTTTTGGGTGGTCTCAACTTCAGATTCCTTAGAAACTGAAGTAGAAGAAGAAGTCACTAATCTGTGCTTAATGGCTAATAATCTTGATCAGTCAGATCAGGAAGAGGTATGTGACTTAACTATTAATGAGTTAGTCAATATTTTTGAAAAGATTCATACAACCTATATAACAATAAAGAAAATGCATGCTAGGTTGAATTTAGATTTCCTTAAATTATAAAAAGATCCTGAAATCCTTATCACACACTAATTGATAGAAACCACATGAAACTTTTTGTGAGTTTGATGAATTGAATAAACAACATGAACAATTAAAAACATCCCACACTGAACTTGAAAAAAATTATAAAACTTTTATGGATGAATCTTATAATAGAGAGTACTACTTGAAAGTTGATAATGCTGTGTTAGAAAGTGCAAACTCATTTTTTAAAGCACAATTGAAAGCATTTGAGACAAACTTTGATTCCACCCACACCTAAGAAATTTTTTAATCCTAATGAAAAGATAAAAATTTTAAAACCTAGGAAAAGACAATTTTATTCTCGTAGATTGAAAAACCCTTTTCCTGGAGTTAAATATTTTTCTTGTGAAATGATTGGGAATATCTCATACACTTGTATTATTCATAGTAAAACTTATTTAGTGTGGAGACCTAAGATGCATAAAACAAGTCATATCATACATCCATCTAGTTTAATTTTTCCTAAAGGAGAAAACAAACTTGTTTTAGTTCCTAAGATTAAAGTTTGATCATTTTATAGAAACACTCTCATATAAGACCTCATGAGAACATTTGGTACCTGGATAGTAGATTTTTAAAGCATATGACTAGAGACACTACACAATTCATATCATTGGAAGTCAGGAATGGAGGCAATGTTACACTATGAGATAATAATACTAGGAAAGTGGTAGGCATAAGTATGATTAGAAACTTGAACAATTTTTTCATTGAAAATCTTTTACTTGTAGAAGACTTAAAGCATAATATGTTAAGTATTAGTTAGCTGTGTGATAAGGGCTATAATATTAATTTTTTTCCACTAGCTGCATATTAAGCCAAAATATAAATGATGTATTTTATGGAAGTAGTGTAAATAATGTGTATATGTTAGATTTAAATTTCATTAAATCTTCTAATGCTTTTTATTTTAAAATAATTTCTGATGAATCATGGTTATGACATAAGAGACTTTATCATACTAGCATGAAAAATCTTAGGAAATTATCCAAAAAGAACTTGTTAGAGGTATATCAAAACTAGACTTTACTATGGATCACCTGTGTGATGCATGCCAACTAAGAAAATAGGTGAAGACCTCCTTCCAATCCATTAAGGATCTTAGAACTAGCATACCATTTTAGATTATTCATATAGATCTTTTTGGACTGGTTAGCACTGTAAGTTTAGGAGGGAAAAATATGAATTTTTCATTGTTGATGCTTTTTCTAGATTCACTTGGATTAAATTTTTGTTCCAGATGAGTTAATCATTTAAGGAAATCAGAAATTTTTTACTTAGATTCAGAGAAAACTAGGATGTGGAATCTTATTAATTCAAAGTGATCATAGAGATGAATTTGAAATTGAAAAAAATTAAGGAATTTTGTAAAGAGAAAGGAATTGATCATAATTTCTTAGAACCAGGACTCCTTAGCAGAATGGGGTAGTTCAAAGAAAGAATAAAACATTAATTAATGCCACTAGAGCCATGTTGATAGAATACTCAATTCCAAAATATGTTTGGGTTGAAGATGTCAGTACAACTTATTATGTTTTAAATAGGGTGAACATTAGATCCAAGTTGAATAAGACACCCTATGAGCTTCTTAAGGGTATAGCACCAAATTTATCACATTTGTATGTTTTTTGATGTAAGGTGTTCATTCATAATAATGGAAAATTTCCTTTAGGAAAATTTGATCCAAAATATGATGAAAAAATTTTTCTTGGATACTCTAGTGTTGGAAAATCATATAAAGTTTTTAACATGAGGACTTTGGTAGTTGAGGAGACTACACATGTTGTGTTTGATGAGTTTGACATTTTTGAAGATCCAAAGTTAGGAGAGGATATTATAGAAAATAACTCTCAAAGAATAGAAAAGAATAATTTGGAAGAGAATGTGGGAATAGAAAACCCTATGCCTGGAAAATTGAAATTTTCTATAAATCATCCTAAGGAATTAATTTTAGGAGAACCTAGTGAGGGTGTTAGGATTAGGCAAGGACTTAGCAAAGAGGTTAACCATTCTACCTTTATATCAATGATTGAACTTGCTAATGTTAATTAAGCACTTTAGAAGAATTTTGGATTTTGGCTATGCAAGAAATGTTGAATCAATTTATAAGAAATGATGTTTGTGAATTGATAGAAAGGCCAAAAGATCAAAGTGATGTTAGAACTAAGTGAGAGTTTAAAAATAAAATGAATGATTTAGGAGTTATGATTACAAATAAGGCTAGAATGGTTGCTAAGGGGTATAATCAAATAGAAGTGTTTGATTTTGATGGGACCTTTTCCCCTGTAGCAAGACTTGAAGCAATTAGGGTTTTGTCAGCCTTTGCCTATTTTAAAGGATTTAGATTGTATCCGATGGATATTAAGAGTGCCTTTTTGAATGGGGTGATGTATGACGATGTTTATGTTGAGAAACCTCCATGTTTTGAAAATTTTAAACTCCCTAATCTTGTTTTTAAATTGAAAGTCATTGTATGGATTGAAATAGGCACCTAGGACTTGGTATGAGAGGTTAAGCACTTTGTTATTAGATAGATCCTTTTTAGAAGGAAGTGTGGACACCACTCTCTTTATAAAGAAATTAGGAGATGACATACTCATTGTTTAGATATATGATGATGATATCATTTTTGGATTAATAAATAAAAATCTTTATGATGAACTTTCAGAAATAATGAGTAGTGAATTTTTTTTTTTTAAATAGCAAATAATTGCATTAATAACTAAGAAAAAAAACAAACTACAAATTAGATTCCTCCTTTAACAAGTTAATGAAAGAAGGAGGAACCTTTTTCAAACTAAAGTCTTCCCAAATAAAGTTACTAAATAGAGCAAAGTTAGCACACAGGTTAGCTAACTTATTACTACTCCTATCTATATAATTAAATATGACATAATTAAAATCCTTGATAAAATCTAGGTCCTCTACCTCTTAGATACCATTATTCATAGCACGTTGAAGAAATCTAATAATGTTAGAATTATTGCCTTCAATAATCATTCCTTTGTATTTAAAAATCCAATCTTTAATAACACCATTTAAAGATTGGATAGCTAAGAGCTCCAAACGGGAAATGTCCCAATGAACACATGACTTTCTAAATGCCAACAAAAATTTTCCTTTGTAATCTCAAAAAACTCCTCCAATTCTAGCTCTATATGAAGAACTAAGTGAGGCATCAACATTAACCTTAACCAATCAGATGGAGGAGGATTCCAAAAATTAGACAGTCTAATCAACTGGTTAGCATCCCAGTTGCTTGAGCTGAAATTACAAGACATTTTAGAAAACAAGCAGTAGCTAAAAGCATTAGTAGCAATCACAATCGTACTCTCTTCCACTCCTTCATGAATGAATTAATTTGTAGCTTTCCATGAGAGGAACATAACATTGCAATAAAGATTAACAAGCATATAAATATGCAAAGCAAAGGATTCTAACCACTTACAACAATCTTCAAAATTAACAAATAGTGGGATTCCAAATCCCCAATTGTTTAAATGTTGGAATGCTTCTTTCAACTTGACACATTTGATGGAAACATGTTCAACATATTCTATCCCATCCCAGCACCTAGGATAGGTTTCATTATCTTGCAATCTCCTGTGGGATAAAAAATGGCAAGTAGGAGTTGCAATTTTGAACAACCTCCACCAGAATACCTCTACCTGAGAGATTAATTTAGCCTTTTTGATTTATTTCCAAAACTTGTGTTCATACCGATCTTGTAATGATGCTTCAAATGCCAAACCAAAAATAGTTTTACCCGACTTCTGATAAATAAGCTCCAACTTGTCTTCATCAAGATATAATTTGATCTTTATTTGTAAAATCAATTCCACAAGATCCTTACCAAATAATTTTAGTAGATCATCCTCATTAGATCTTCCATTTTCAATAAGTCTGTCCACCAAAATTACTTCATCACCTTGAGGCACCACATACGTTGGCCATTTGTTAATGCATTTGTCCATAATCTAATTATCTTTATAAACATCAATAGAAGCACCATTTGTAATGATCCACCTAACAATAGGATTAAGCAACCTCCCACCATCAATTATTAATTTCCATGAAGATGAGCAAGCTTTCTTTGAATTTCTAGCGCAGCCGAAGTTCTAAACTTTGGAACAAGGAATTTGTGAGGTAGCGATTCCTTATCTTTTACAAATCTCCAAGCCAATCTTGCTCTTAATGCAACAACTATAGATGCACTAGAATGCAATCCACGCCCTCCCCATTTCAAAGGCTTGCACAAATCAAACCAGCTCAGATATTGTAAACCCAATCTTCCATTCGACTTATTCCATATGAAGCTCCACCACAACTTATCAAGCTCCTCAAGCACTCCTTTTCGAATAAGGGGATATGTGCTATGAAATGTGGGATAAGAAAACATAACTGATTTAACAAAGGCAAATTTTCCAGCCAAGAAAAAGAATTTGCCGCCCCAAATGTTAAGCATCCTCAATGCTTTGTCAATGAAAAATTGAAAATCAGCAGCTACTAATCTTCTCAAAGCAATTTTTACACCAAGGTAATAAAATTCTTATACTGATTTAAATCCCATAATATGTGTAATAGCTTTCTTTTTTCCTTTTATTAATAAATTTTCCAAAAAGAATGGCAGATTTGTTAATATTAATACTTTGACCAGTCTAGCCACAAAAGTCAATAAGAATCCCCTTAATCTCCTTCACCGCCAAATTATTGTCTTCATAAAATTTAATAACATGTTCTACATATAATAAATGTGAAATCCTTGGACCATCTGAACTATTGCTAATCCAAATTGAGCTTTGAGCAAAAGCATTAGATAGTAGTTGAGAGCAAAGAATGAAAAGGAGAGGAGACAAGGGACAACCTTGACGGAATCCATTCTTGGCTTTAATCCATTTTGAAAAGTCCCCAGTAATAGTCAATGAAAACCTTGGATCTTCAATATGAGATTGGAAAACTTGGTAGGAAAGACAAAATATTCCAAAACCTTCGCACATAGAGTCATATGCTTACTCCATGTCAATTTTAAATGAGACTAGGCCTTTAGAAGATCTAGAATACCTGAACTTGTGGAATATTTCTTAAGCAACCAACACATGATCCGAAAGAGATCTACCTTTAATAAAAACCACTTACTCCTCAGAGATAAGTTTAGGGTTAACAGATAGTAATCCATTCAAAATCACCTTCGCCGCCACTTTGTAAATAGAATTACATAGACTAATAGGTCTATACTTAGAGGGAATCAATAGGTTGCTCACCTTAGGAATGAGAACAATTAAGGTATCTTTCCAAACTTTATCCAACTCACCATGATAAAGAAAATGTTTGATATCATTCCAAAAATCACCTTTAATAATGTTCAAAATAAGCTTTGATAAAAAAAATAGATGATACCATCATATCCAGGAGTGATATTTCCACTAGTTTGTTTCAAAACTAGCTCCATCTCCTCCACGAAAAAATCCTTGTTCAACAAACATTTGTCAGCATCGTTCAACCAATTCAGTGGCATTGGCCATCCATCCAAGTTATAGCTTCTCTATTTCCATTTTTTATTGAAGAATCAAAAGAAAATGTCTGCTCTTCCATCTGTACACCATTCTCATCTTTGATTTTAACAAAGCTATTTGAATTCCTCCTTTTTTTTTTTGAAGAAATGCAAATTGCATTAAGGAGAAAAAAGAAAATAACTAATTACAAACATCAAAAGGATGATACTCTTCCTTGATTAAACTAGCCATCAAGGTAGGGATATCATCAAAAGAAAAGCTATCAAAATAAAAACTCTAAAGCCATAGTAGCACACAAGTTGGCTACCTTATTACACTTCCTATAAGCATGTACAAAGACAACTTTATTGAAATCATTCACAAATAAAGAATCTCTTTCCAACTTGACGTTCATGATTCCTTTATTCTGCTTCAAGGAGTTTTGAATGTAGTTGATAACATTACTGTTATCACTTTCCATAATCACCCCTTTATAGTCCCTCATCCAGCTTTTAACATAATCCTTGGCCGAGAGAATTGCTCCCATCTCCAGCTGTGTTATATCCCAATGCATCATCTTCTTCCCAAATGCAAGAATGAACCTTCTATTGCAATCCCGGAACACACCACAAATTCTAGCTAATCCTGAAGTAGTTAAGGAAGCATCAATATTGATTTTCATCCATTCTTTCGGTGGGGGGCACCAAAAACTTGAGACTCCCTAAGGAGGTTAGTGCTCCAATTAGAAAGAGACGGACTAGTCTTACTAATGGACAGTGATAGTGCATTAGAAGCAACCACATAAGAAGGAAGTGTAGTTTTGCCATGTTTAATCTCATTCCTATTCTTCCAAGATAAGTAAACAGTAGTACAATAGATTTGTACAATACCCAAATGATTTGCTGAATTTTTCTTAAGTTCCTTGAGGAAATGATCTAAGGAATGAAAAATAGGAATAGAAATACCCCAACTAACAAGCTGATTGATGATTTCAATAAAATATTTGCATTGAACAATGATATGTTCATAGGTCTCCACCATGCCACAACCTCTAGCACAGGAATCATTATCTAGGAGCTTACGGTTCATAAGATATAGGTTGGTAGGAATAGATGAATTCCCAAGTCTCCACCAAAACATCTTCACCTTCTTGCTTAACTTGAGTTTATTAAGCTAATTATAATAGTCTTCATCAATTAAACTGAATTTTCTTCTTAATACTTGCTCAAAAGCCAATCCAGAAACTGTACTGCCGGGACAGAACTTTTGCATTTCCAGAAAGTCTTCTCTGCTGGAATCAGCCTGAATACTGCTGATCATCTTAACTAGTTCCAGATGAAAACTCACCTGAAGCAAATCAATATTCCATTGGCCATTTTCCAACATTAACTGCTTAACACACAGTCCCTCCAAGGCAGCACAATCAGCAAAAGTCGGCCACTGGTTGATACATCTGTCAAGGATCCATATATCATTCAGCATATTGATCTCTTTGCCATTACCAACATTCAATCTAGTAATGTTCTTAAGAAATTTCCCACCATCTAATAAGATCTTCCAGGCTTTAGAAGTGACATTATTTTGTGTACCATGCAAGATACTCTTCCCATACTTAGCTCTCATAGCTCTATGAAAAATTGTACCAAGTTTTTGAAGAAAATTCCAAGACAGATTTGCTCTTAAAGGTCCAGCCTTCAGCATTGGTGATTGTAATCCCAAGCCTCCCATACTTCTTGGTTTGCACAGATTATCCCAAGCTATGTAGTGAATACCATGACTACCATCATGTTTATCCCAAATAAAACTTCTACAAAGTTTTTCCATAGTAAGCAACACCTTCTTAGGGATCATGGAGTGTGTTATTAAGAAGTTAGGCATGGTCAAAAGAGAGCTAGTGATGAGAGTAACCTTACCACCCAAAGAAAGAAATTTCTTCCCCCAAGTATTGAGTCTATCCATCATATTAGTTAAGATATCATGAAAATCTGTTGCCCTCAACCGATTAAGAGATAACTTTATCCCAAGATAGCTCATCTCCTTGACAACTTTGAAGCTCAAAACTTTAGTAACCTTCTTTCTCATATGATTACTAACAATATTTCCGAAAATAATTTGAGATTTATGGGTATTGACCCTTTGCCCAGTCCAATTACAAAAGTCATCCACAATACTCTTCACCTCCTTAGCAATTTCCTTAGAGACTTGTGAAAAAATAATGACATCATCAGCATATAAGAGATGAGTTATTCTAGGACCTCTAGGAGAGATTTGAATACCAATATTAAGGCCCCTTTCATAAATGGAATTGGATAGCAATTGAGAGCACAAGATATAAAGATAAGGGGATAAAGGAAACCCTTGACGAAAGCCACTATGAGCCATAATCCATTTAGAATTCCTCCCATTTATGATAGTAGAGAACCTCACATTAATAATGCATTCCATAATAAGATTAGCATATCCAGGAGGGAAACCATACCATTTGAGGACGTGATCAAGAGTAGGCCATCCCATGCTATCATAAGCTTGCTCCATATCAAGCTTCAAAGCCATCATCCCCTTCCTGGATATGCTAAGCTTGCTCCATTTCTGGAAACTTTGAACTTGTGTAAAATCTTCGGTGCCAAGAGACAGTGCTCAGAGATAGATCTCCTAGGAATAAAAGTCATTTGTTCCTCAGTAATCAGCTTGGGCATACACATCTTCAATCTATTCACTAGCATAGTAGCTACAACCTTGTAATTCGTCTGACACAGGCTAAAAGGACAGTAATTGGAAGGAAGCAATGGATTCTTTACTTTTGCAATCAAGACAATTAAAGTGTCTTTCCAATCTTTCCTCATACAACCATTAGTAAAAAAACTATTGATAGCATTCCATAAATCTTTCCAAACTATATCCCAATAGTACTTATAGAAAGAGGAAGTAAGGCCATCCATACATGGGGAATGATTGTTCATTTGCTGGAAAACTGACTTCTTAAGCTCCATCACCGAGAAATCTGAGCTAAGATCTTGGATATCCTCATCATTTATCTTCTGGTGAGCCAAAATTTTGGGCAAACCTGATAGTTGACAGCTTCTATTCTTCCATTTTGATTCAAAATGTTGAATAAAATCCTTTTCACTTTCCTCTTCTTCAATTTGCATCATATTGTAAGCATCTTTAATTTGGTTTATTCTATTACCATTCCTTCTATCCGTAGCAAAATTATGAAACAAATTGGAATTATAATCACCTTCCTCAAGCCACCTTGCTTTAGCTCTTTGATTCCACCATGTAGATAACCTTTTCAAGGTAACATTAAGTTCACAAATTTCTAAGTAAAATCAGGTCTTGAGCTGACCAATCATTCCCCATAGCTTCTTCAGATTGTAGTTCCAGAATTTCCATCTTCAGCTTTACTTTAAGTTCATTTAGATCTTTTCATTTGCTTTTACTCCAAAAGAAAAGTGCTTTCAATGTTCTGTTAATCTTTCTTTGTAGAACCATACCTTCCTCCCCAAAGTCATTCTTCATCCAAGAGTGATAAACAATGCTTCTAGCCGCTGGATACATCCTCCAAGTATCTTCAAATCTAATGATTTTATACTTTATACGCTCCTTTTCGTTGACCTTGAAGGTAATAGGACTATGATCCGAAGCCACCCTAGCAAGATGCCTAGTAGCAGCCGAAGGAAGCAATTTCAGAGCAGTAGAATTCAACAGACATCTGTCAAGCCTCTCCCAAATCCTAGATGTCCCTTCCTTATTATTACATCATGTATACCTTGGACCAATAATCCCCACATCGTGAAAGTCACAACTAGTCATGAAACCCTTCATATCTCTAGGTTCTTTGGTAAAAAGGAATCTTTTGCCACCTCTTTTCTCATCTTTATTAAGCACACAATTAAAATCTCCCCCAATGATAGAAGGATTAGAGCTCACCATACATTTATTCAATAAACTCCAAAGAGTTTCACGCTCCTTGTAACATCTACTACCATACACAGTAGCAATCCTCCAAGATCCCATTCTAGGGATAGATAAATCCCCCACAATCACCTGTGAAGAAGTATCAGTAATAAAAAAGTTCCCAATCTTCATATTCCATAACACTAAGATGACACCAGAAAGACCCATCGCAGGAAAATGATAGAAATCCCATTCCTTACCAATAAGAACATCAACATCCTTCCTATTGATAATACTCATCTTAGTCTCCATAAGGCCAATGAAAAAAACATCATGATCTTTAACCACCTCTTTCAAGTACAGAGGAACTTCCCTCTTCCTAGCCCCTCTGCAGTTCCAAAATAAAAGTGAAGACATTTAAACAAAGGTAGGGGAACTCACCCCAATTAGGGACACCATTCTTCCATCGCTTTTCTTCTTCTTTATTTCTTGATCAACCGGCCCCAAGGATTTCAACTCCTTGGCCAATTTGACTTTAGCAGAGCCATTCAAGCTGGGTTTAACATCAGTCCCCACATCAGTATTCTTACTTTACTTCCTCTTAATCAACAACTTGACAAAATCATCATGCTCCTCATGTCAGTCTATATCATTATCTTCATTTAAAACTGAAAAAGAATTATTCAAACAAATTCCTGCTTTACAGTTTTCGGCCTCTACTCCTATGTTTACATTGGTTTCTGGAACTGAATTTTCCTCCATCTGTTCCTTGTTTTCTTTTCCATTAGCATCCTGCTCTATGTTCTGATCATTATGTTCCCAAGTTATCCTTCACTCTGTTCTTACTAGAGTTGTTATTTCTATATCCATCCACACCTTTGAAAACCCGTCTGTTCTTAAACTGGACATGAATCCAAGGCCCATACTCTGCATTGGTCACTGTTGTTTTAATTCCTCCATCCGTTTTCCTTACTTCTCCAATAACTTCTTCAGAATTTCCCATTGCCTGATTCTTAATCCCCAGAACCACCTTCTCAGGGCATGTATTCAATTCATGCCCCGCCCGACCACACTGATAGCAAAGTAGATTTATCTTCTCATATTCAACCCGTTGGAAGAATCTTCCGGCAAGACCATCAATCCAAACTCCATTTGGGAGCTTCTTTTCCAAGTCAATCTTGACGCAGATGCGGGCGAACTCTCCCTTTCCCCACCGAAACGTATTTCCATCTAAATACAATGGTGTGCCAAATTGAGAAGCAATTCTCGCAAGGCTATCCTCGTCCCAACAGAACAGAGGTAAGCACGGAAGTATAATCCACACCGGATCTGAAATCCCTTTAAACGAATACGGATCAATTGCCAGTGGCCATCTATCCATACCAATAATGTATCCATTGACATACCAGGGTCCACCATTTAAAACTTCATCCA
The DNA here is from genome assembly GCF_001605985.2 of Dendrobium catenatum. Taxonomy (NCBI): domain Eukaryota; kingdom Viridiplantae; phylum Streptophyta; class Magnoliopsida; order Asparagales; family Orchidaceae; genus Dendrobium; species Dendrobium catenatum. The sequence goes on from NW_021319409.1 coordinate 44,813, forward strand.
CCGCCTCACTGGTTTTGAAGGAGCAGAGGATCCAGTTCATACCGATTGAAGTCATGTGAAATCTACCAAATTTGTTCCATTGTTTTCTCAGATCAAAACTGCAAACAGAATAAGGAACATTACCTCCAAGGACTTTGATAACAATCGAATTTTTCAGCACCTCCGAATTTTTGGCTTCTATCACTGGATTAAGCTTCACCGAAATACCATCCTCAGAGAGTTCAACTTGTTCATTTTTAAAATCAATTCTAATATGCTTTGGCTTCGACCAGGCTCCAATTACCTTACCAACATCTCCTTGTTCATTACAATTCAAAGTTTCATTCAGTAATTCCTTATCAGAGCTATTTCCTTTGCCAGAAATTTCGTCACTCTTGGGGTTGAAAACAACTTCTTCCTGAACAGGACGAGACTGGTTCATCCCAGAAAAACTATTAACCTTTAATACAATATTCTTAATCTCCGATGATTCAAGATTATCACGAATACAATTCTTTGCATTCCCTAATATTTCCGCAGCAATCTGTCCCGATAAACCTTTAATCAAGATCTTCTTTCCTTTACCTTCAATCACCATTGGCCAAATCACCGATCGTGATCCTTCTCTGATCAACAAGCCGCTTCTACCTCTACCACCCAATCAAAGAGAACTGGAAGGACGCGGACCTTCCATAACATCGGCCAAGAATGCCGATGAGCTGCCGGCGACGGTGCCTCCAGCCGAAAACAAAACAGCGGGAGAAACAAATTTGAAACGAAAAATGGGTTTACTCTCTCTAGAAACCCGGACTCTCTCTCTCTAGGAACGGGATCAATAGAATTTTTACCTAACCAATCAACTTGCCTAAGTTAGGGATTTGAATTCCTCCTTGCACTAGAATAAGAATGAAAAAACTTTGAGTTGCAATCACCCTCAACCATCCATTTAAACTTTGCTATTTGTTTCTACCATGAATTCAACCGAGCCAAAGTTGAGTTAAGTTCATTTATTTTAGCTTTGAGAGTCCAACATTCCTCTTCTGATAGAAACCCAACATCCAATTCCTTGATTTGAGGATTCAAAATATCTTCCAATAGGCAATCCTTTAATTGGTTCAAATTCTTGATTTTGGCTCTACTCCAGTAGAATAGAGATTACAATGCTCTTTTTAATTTGATATTAAGAATATGAGAATAGCTCCCAAAATAAACCTTGTTCCACTCTTTCCTCACCACAGTAGAAGAAGCCAGGAAGGAAGCCCAAACATCCTCAAACTTGATGTTCCTTTAAGTCACCGAATTAAATTTAAGAAAATTTAGAATAATTGGACAAAGGTCCGAAGCCACTCTAGCCAAGTATATGACCACCATATGATGGGTTAAATTTATAGAAGTTGAGTTATCGAAACACCTGTCCAATCTCTCTAGAATCTAAACCCCTCTAATGTTGTTCTTGCACCAAGTAAACTTTGGGCCAATGAACCCTTCCTTATGAAATTCATTATTAGAAAAAAAGGCTTTCATCTCCTTAGGTCCTTATGAAAATAAAAATATCTTCCCTCCTATCTTATCCTCCTTGGAAATCAGATAATAGAAATCTCCTCCCACCACCATAGGAACATCTATGGTAGAATGCTTTTCGAATATCTCCCACAGATTACTTCTTTTATACACATCCTTATTTCCATACAAAGAAGCTATCCTCCATGAACATTTGTTAATGATTTCTAAATCATCAATTACCCATTAAGAAGATGATTCAACAATAAAAAAATCAACCAATTTAAAATTCCTTAAAATAAGAATACCTCCAGACAAACCTTCTTATGGCACAAGGAAATAGTCCAAACCATCCCAATCAACAAATTGACTTCTTTCCTATCAATAGAAGACTTTTTGGTTTCCACCAAGCCCAAAAAGAAAACACAATTTAATAAACTCTTTAAGGTATAAAGAATCACTTTTCTTCCTAGCTCCTCTACAATCAAAAAAGTTATAGATGACATTATTGAAAAAGAGGGGTAAAAATCCCCTTTATACCTTTTAACTCCATATCCAATCTTCTACCCCTAGTATTTGAACTAATTAGGCCTAGTTGTTTTGGTTTTTTTTTCTTTTCTTTTTAGCCTGATAGGAGCCCCCTTCTTTACTTCCCATTTCATCAATGTCCCTATTTAGAGGAATAAGTCTTGAGGCTCCTGTAGCATCAGTAACCTCAAAAAACATCTCATCCTCCAATTTAGACTGAATTAATTCACCTTCTTTAGCAACATCAATTAATTTATGAAATTTTTTGGGACGGGTGAGGGAAGAGAGAGAAGCTCCACAAATTAAGGAAGGATTTGGAAGAAGATCTTGAAGAATTTGTGTGGCATTGTTTGAGATGGAAGATGGTGGCCGGTCATCCAAGGATGACCGGAACACCAAAAATTCTTTATCTACCGCGAGTCCAATCATGTTGGATTCAAAAGGTAGATTATCCTTCTATCGAATCTCTTCTTTTCGGATTTTGGAATCCCCTCTAGTTATAAATGAGGGTGGCTTAAATGCTAAAGAAAAACCTTTGTCGATTTTAGGCAAAGTTAAGGAAGTAATTTCGTTTTTTGATATGCCTAAACCTTTGGAGACTATCATTAATGGAGCAAATGACAAGGAAGCTTCTTCTTCAAAAGGGATTTTTACTAAAATTTTGAAGAAGGACATGGTTATTCCAATTATTTCTCCAAAATTGGATATCCCTAATGTGTGGACTAAAAAACCTCACATTAAAATAAATTTTAGTGAAATTCATGATGATATGGGAGATGAAAATGTTGTCTTTCTTGACAAGGAAAAGGAATTAGCTAATGTTCAAATCTTGAACAATTCCTTGGTTGTTAAGATTCTTAGAAAAAATTATCCTTTTTCTAAAAGTGCATTTGAATTAAGAAAGCAATGGTCGAAATTTGGAGGATTTCATATTACATTGCTTGGTCTAGATTGGCTCCTTTGTTCTTTTCAATCACATGAAGCCAAGGAGGGAGTTCTTAATGGAGGACCTTGGTTTGTAGGGGGTTTTGTGGTAGGTTTAGACAATTGGTCTCCTACCTTCTCTCCTCATTCTTTGAATGGAATTTCTTCTCCAATTTGGGTACGTCTTCCACATTTGCATCTTCTCTGTTGGGATGAATCCAATATCACTAGAATTATTTCTAGAATTGGAACTCCAATTTTATTGGATGGTAATATGTTTAGATGGGGGAGAAGGGAATTTGCTAGAGCTTGTATCCGAGTTAATTTGAATTCCAAACTCCCATCTGGAATTTGGGTGGAAGGGGTTCATGGTAAATTTTTTCAGAAATTTGAGTATGAAAATTTATCAGCTTTTTGCTTCAAGTGTGGGATAATCGGCCATAATGAGAATGTGTTTCCTAATTCTACTCATAATCAAAATCCTTTTGTTAAAGAGATTCCTTCCAGTTCTTTCAAATCTGAGGATTTTGGCCCTTGGATGCATGTGAAGTTCAAAAATAAAAGGAGGTTCAATCATGAGAAAAAGCTGTTTAAAGTTGTATCAACCTTGGATAAATCATAGCAAGTTTGTGTTAATATCAAAGATGCAGCCTTTGATGAAGTTGAAGGAGACGGTATTGCTGGTGCAGTTTTTGCTGAAGATCATTTGACAGCTATGAAGGCTGCAGAAAATAAGGAAGAAGAAGATAAGATAGTTAGGCAAGGAGCTGAAATTCCCATAACTATTCCTGAATTTGCTGAAACGGCTGATTCAATGCAGGAAATTCAAAATTTAAATTCAGCAAATAATTTGACTAATCTCGAGAATATGGAAGGTAATTTGTTGTATATCAACAGCAATTCGAATTCAATTTCTAAATTCGAATGTCCTCAAATTGAGGAATCTAATAAGGGAGAAGTCTATGCTGCTGATTCTTCTCAAGGTGCTGAAATTAAGGGAGCTAACAAACCTTTGTTTGAATTCAAAATTGCTGATTTTCAGGAGGTAAGTGCTACTCCAGTAACTGATTTGGCGGCTGAGTCTATCATTAATGATGATCCGATTATTAAATCAGCTTATGATCCTGAATTCAAAACCGGTATTTGCTTAATAAAAGATAACTCTCCTCCTTTGGATATCTCTTTAAATTTTAAAAAGGCTGCTCTTAAAAAAGACAATAGTCTTTTTAAGAAAAGTATGACACCAGGTTCTAATCACTCTTTGTTTAAAGAACTCCAAGCGTTAGGGCCGATGAAAGATCTTCTTAGAAGAAGGATGGCTGAAATAAAAGTGAAGAACGGAAAGAGAGCTTCTTCTTCTCTTTTATCTCAATAAAATGCAATATGGTATTCCCATTGACATCAACATTGGGGGAAGATACTTGAAGATGGAGCTACTTATCAAAAATATTGGATTAATGATATCTTTTCTTGCTGAATTTGGGAATTGGTTAAAACTTATGGAATATCTTTCAATGATATTCCTAAGTAATTTCTGGAATTTTTGGTTATATTGTATTTTCCTTTTTAGCTTTGTTTCCTTTCTTATTTGTTATTTTAAACTTTTTTTAAGTGATTATGGAATCTTTACTAAGTCATATTCTCTAACTGGATGGGAACTCTGGGATACTAATCAACCTTTGGGTTGTTTATTACTTTAGTATCCCCTGCATCTCAACTGTTTCAAAATACGAAATAGAGGGTTTCATATCATTTATGATGAGGTTAAACTAACAAATTTTTGTCCAATAAGGTTCCTTTTTCTTGTTAAAAGAGGAATCATTAGTTTCCTTTTCCTACTTTGTAATAGGTTGTCTTTTCTTTTATAATTAATTCATTTATGCATTTTCTCAAAAAAAAAGAAAAAAAATAGGGCATTGATTTTATTACCAGTTATAGGGATGTTGCAAGAAACAGAAACTTTACCCGCATCAAGTTTGTCCACCTGTACTGAATTAATAAGGTCACCCTGAGAAGGGGTGGCATTAGAAGTACCCGGAACAGACCATAAAACAAGTTCAACATAAGTAACATAGACTTATTTCACCACATTTTCCTTATAGTTCACCAATTTAGATTCTCTCCTCACATCAACCTCCACCAAATGCTGATTGAACTGCTTAAAGATGGGGTTTTTAAACCTCTTTCTTCCATAATTTACAAGCACCCAAGGACTATAACCTATTTTGTCATTATATGCATCTTCTATCAACTTCTCATGAGTTTCTTCTACCATAGTTGGATTATCTGGATTATCCACTTTCTCAAGTAGATTAGAACCAAGCTTGTCCTCCATACTATTCTTCACACAATCCTTCTTGATATATCCAATCATTCCATAGTTAAAGCAAAAGTTGGGAATTCTTTCATATTCAATCTTCTGAAAGAACATCCCAGAGCTTCCCTCCACCCAAACACCTAAAGGCAATTTAGCATTCAACTTAATACAAATACAATCCTCATTAATTCTCTTCTTCCCAACCGAAACATGTTCCCATAAGTCAAATATGGATTTCCAACCATAGATGCCATTCTACATATATTAATTTCATCCCAACTTTATAATGGTAGGTTTGGCAACCTAATCCAAATATTAGCAGTTAAACCCTTTAGTGAGGTAGGAGAAAAGGTTTGAGTCCATCTATCTACTCTAATGATGTGATCATTAATGAACCAAGGATCAATAGAGCAGACTTATTACAAATGCTTAGGATCATAAATGAGCAAAAAACCTAGCCTATACCAAGCAGTGTAGGATGAAACATACCAAATTGGGACCATTATCTTCTTAAGTCCAAGCTAATCACCAGTAATGGTGCCTCTCCTCTAAAAGTTTTGATCACCAATGAGTTATACAGCTTTTTTGAATTATCCAATTCATTTTGAACATGAAGTCTAATAATTGAGCCATCCTCATACAAGCAATCATCAAAGTCCAAGACAGAGACTTTTATATTCTCCTTCTCGCTCAAAGCATTTTATTGAGAAGTACTAGAAGGAAGAGCTAGGACTAGAGCAATACCATTAAAGCAACCACCCAGTTCTCTAGAAGTATAAGTATGCACCTCCACTAGATATGATTGTAAATCTTTCATCCTTAAAGAATCAGTCCCTTTGCTCAAATCTTCATCATATTTAACATTCATTTAACACCTATAACATGATCATCCTTAGAGCTAGCTCCTCCTAGAAAATCACAATTGAAATATGCTCCATCTAATACCATACAACTAGAAATTTTATTAACATATTTAATAATTTTAATCATTGACCCTAAAGAAGGAGAGGAAACATCATTATACTCTCTTCTTAAAATTGGAGTCAATCTAGACATTAAAAGGAATTTAACTTTATCTTTAATCATAACATTTTTCCTTTACCAATAACTTCAGATTCCTTCTTCGATGACAAATTTCCACCTTCATTAACGTTTAAAGGCATACTAGTTTTTGCCATAGTTTTCGCAACTTGAACAAAGCTTGACTTACCATCTCCAAATGCTGGTGGAGATGAAGAGAATGAATGACATGGAGCAAGTGAAGCTCATGAAGAAGAGTCCCAATCATCAAGTAGCCCACCGGCCAAAGGAGGTCGACGACCATCCGCCACCATGAGTAAATCAAAGAACCCACAAAGTTGAAATTTTAATTAATGCAAAATCTCTCAATTTCCTTAGTCCTTCTCTCTCTAGATGAGTAGTAAATTTGAAATAAATTTAATGAGAGATCTGAGTTAATATCTTTGTTTTAACATTAAGCAAAATGAGGACGAAACTTTTCTTAATCAGTCAATGAATATTAAGGACATCCTCAAGAAATATAAAATGGATAACGCTAAACCAGTAACTACACTAATGAGTTCCTTAGTGTAGATGGATTAGAACCCTAAGAGAAAATTTGTTGATCAAAAGAAATTTAGAGGGATTATTGGATCATTGCTTTACTTAACTGCTAGTAGACTAGATATAATATTCAATGTTTATTTATGTTCTAGATTTAAATCTGATCCGAAAGAATCATATTTAACAGGAGTAAAAAGAATTTAGAGATATGTTTTAGGAACTCAAAGCTGAGGGATTTGTATCCTACGCACAACTCTTCTTTTGAAATAATTGGATATTCTAATTTAGATTTGGCTTGTTATAGGGTTGATCGGAAAAGTACATCAAGAACTTGTCAATTTATAAGAAACTCTTTAGTTTTTTGGTCCAATAGCAAACAAAGTTCATTATCCCTATTTACTGCTAAAGCAGAATACATTTCCTTAGGTTTTTGTGCGGCATAAGTTCTTTGGTTGAAATAATAATTGATTGATTTAGGATTTTTAATTGGAACAATTCTAATCTTTTGTGATAATACTAGTGCCATTTGCCATGAATTCAACCGAGCCATAGTTTAGTTAAGTTCATTTACTTTAGCTTTGAGAGTCCAACATTCCTCTTCTGATAGAAAACCAGCATCCAATTCCTTGATTTGAGGATTCATAATATCTTCCAATAGGCAATCCTTTAATTGGTTCAAATTATTGAGTTTGGCTCTACTCCAGTAGAATAGAGATTATAATGCCCTTTTAAATTTGATATTAAGAATACAAGAATAGCTCCCAAAATAAACCTTGTTTCACTCTTTCCTCACCACAGTAGAAGAAGACAAGAAGGAAGCCCAAACATCCTCAAACCTGATGTTCCTTTAAGTCAACGAATTAAATTTAAGGAAATTTAGAATAACTGGAGAATGATTCGAAGCCACTCTAGCTAAGTATATGACCACCATATGATGGGTTAAATTTATAGAAGTTGAGTTATGGAAACACCTGTCCAATCTCTCTAGAATCTAAACCCCTCTAATGTTGTTCTTGCACCAAGTAAACTTTGGGCCAATGAACCCTACCTTATGAAATTCATTATTAGACAAAAAGTCTTTCATCTCCTTAGGTCCTTATGAAAATAAAAATATCTTCCCTCCTATCTTATCCTCCTTGGAAATCAGATAATAGAAATCTCCTCCCACCACCATAGGATCATCTATGGTAGAATGCTTTTCGAATATCTCCCATAGATTCCTTATTTTATACACATCTTTATTTCCATACAAAGAAGCTATCCTCCATGAACCTTTATTAATGATTTATAAATCACCAATTACCCATTGAGAAGATGATTCAACAATAAAAAAATAAACCAATTTAGAATTCCATAAAACAAGAATACCTCCTGACAAACCTTCTTCTGGCACAAGGAAATAGTCCAAACCATCCCCAATCAACAAATTCACTTCTTTCCTATCAATAGAAGACTTTTGGTTTCCACAAAGCCCAAAAAGAAAACACAATTTAACAAACTCTTTAAGGTATAAAGAATCACTTTTCTTCCTAGCTCCTCTACACTCCAAAAAGTTATAGATGTCATTATTGAAAAAGAGGGGAAAAAATCCCCGTTACACCTTTTAACTCCATATCCAATCTTCTACCCTAGTTTTTGAACTAATTAGGCCAAGGCATTTTAGTTGTTTTGGTTTTTTTTTCTTTTCTTTTTAGGTTGATAGGAGAAACCTTCTTTACTTCCCATTTCAACAATGTCCCCATTTAGAGGAATAAGTCCTGAGGCTCCTGTAGCATCAGTAACCTCAAAAAACATCACATCCCCCAATTTAGACTGAATTAATTCACCTTCTTTAGCAACATCAAATAGGGCATTGATTTTATTACCATTTATAGGGATGTTGAAAGAAATAGAAACTTTACCCGCATCAGGTTTGTCCACCTATATTGAATTAATAAGGTCACCTTGAGAAGGGGTGGCATTAGAAGTATCCGGAACAGACCATAAAACAAGATCAACATCAATAACATAGACTTATTTCACCACATTTTCCTTAGAATTCACCAATTTAGATTCTCTCCTCACAGCAAACTCCTCCAAATGCAGATTGAACTGCTTAAAAATGGGGTTTTTAAACCTCTTTCTTCCATAATTTAAGAGCACCCAAGGATAATAACCTATTTTGTCATTATATGTATCTTCTATTAACTTCACCTGAGTTTCTTCTACCTTACTTGGATTATCTGGATTATCCACTTTCTCAAGTAGATTATGACAAAGCTTGGCCTCCATACTATTCTTCACACATTCCTTCTTGATATATCCAATCATTCCACATTCCACAGTTAAAGCAAAAGTTGGGATTTCTTTCATATTCAATCTTCTGAAAGAACATCCCAGAGCTTCCCTCCACCCAAACACCTAAAGGGAATTTAGCATTCAACTTAATACAAATACAAATCCTCATTAATTCTCTTCTTCCCAACTGAAACATGTTCCCATAAGTCAAATATGGATTTCCAACCATAGATGCCATTCTACAGATATTAATTTCATCCCAACTTTATAATGGTAGGTTTGGCAACCTAATCCAAATATTAGCAGTTAAACCCTTTTGTGAGGTAGGAGAAAAGGTTTGAGTCCATCTATCTACTCTATTGATGTGATCATTAATGAACCAAGGATCATTAGAGTAGACTTATTACAAATGCTTAGGATCATAAAATGAGCAAAAAACCTAGCCCATACCAAGCATTGTAAGATTGAACATACCAAATTGGGACCATTATCTTCTTAAATCCAAGCTAGTCACCAATAATGGTGCCTCTCCTCCAAAAGTTTTGATCACCAATGAGTTTTGCACCTTTTTTAAATTATCCAATTCATTTTGAACATGAAGTCTAATAGGTTAGCCATCCTCATACAAGGAATCATCAAAGTCCAAGACAGATAATTTTATATTCTCCTTCTCACTCAAAGCATTTTATTGAGAAGTACTAGAAGGAAGAGCTAGGAGTAGAGCAAGACAATTAAAGCAACCACCCAATTCTCTAGAAGTATAAGTACGCACCTCCACTAGGTATGAATGTAAATCTTTCATCCTTAAAGAATCAGTCCCTTTGCTCAAATCTTCATCATATTTAACATTCATTTAACACCTATAACATGATCATCTTTAGAGCTAGCTCCTCCTAGAAAAGCACAATTGGAATATGCTCCATTTAATACCATACAACCAGAAATTTTATTAACATATTTAATAATTTTAATCACTGAACCTAAAGAAGGAGAGGAAACATCATTCTACTCTCTTCTTAAAATTGGAGTCAATCTAGACTTGAAAAGGAATTTAACTTTATCTTTACTCATAACATTTTTCCTTTACCAATAACTTCAGATTCCTTCTTCGATGAAAAAAGTCCACCTTTATTAACGTTTAAAGGCATACTAGTTTTTGCCATAGGATTTGCAACTTGAACAATGCTTGATTTACCATCTCCAAATGCTGGTGGAGATGAAGAGAATGAATGACATGGAGCAAGTGAAGCTCATGAAGAAGAGCCCCGATCATCAAGTAGACCACCGGCCAAAGGAGGTCGACGACCATCCGCAACCATGAGTAAATCAAAGAACCCACAAAGTTGAAATTTTAATTAATGCATAATCTCTCAATTTCCTCAGTTCTTCTCTCTCTAGATGAGTAGTAAATTTGAAATAAATTTAATGAGAGATTTGAGTTAATTTCTTGGTTTAAACATTAAGCAAAATTAGGACGAAACTTTTATTAGTCAGTCAATGAATATTAAAGACATCCTCAAGAAATATAAAATGGATAATGCTAAACCACTAACTACACTAATGAGTTCCTTATTGTATATGGATAAGAACCCTAAGAGAAAATTTGTTGATCAAAGGAAATTTAGTGGGATTATTGGATCATTGCTCTACTTAACTGCTAGTAGACCAGATATAATTTTCAATGTTTATTTATGTGCTAGATTTCAATCTGATCTGGAAGAATCATATTTAACAGGAGTAAAAAGAATTTAGAGATATATTTTAGGAACTCAAAGTTGAGGGATTTGGTATCCTAAGCACAACCTTTCTTTTGAAATAATTGGATATTCTAATTTAGATTTTGCATGTTATAGGGTTGATCAAAAAAGTACATCAAGAACTTGTCAATTTATAAGAAACTCTTTAGTTTTTTGGTCCAATAGCAAACAAAGTTCAGTAGCCCTATCTACTGCTAAAGTAGAATACATTGCCTTAGGTTTTTGTGCGGCACAAGTTCTTTGGTTGTAATAATAATTGATTGATTTAGGATTTTTAATTGGAACAATTCAAATCTTTTGTGATAATACTAGTGCCATTTGCCATGAATTCAGCCGAGCCATAGTTGAGTTAAGTTCATTTACTTTTGCTTTGAGAGTCCAACATTCCTCTTCTGATAGAAACCCAGCATCCAATTCCTTTATTTGAGGATTCAAAATATCTTCCAATAGGCAATCCTTAAATTGGTTCAAATTCTTGAGTTTGGCTCTACTCCAGTAGAATAGAGATTACAATACTCTTTTAAATTTGATATTTGGAATACAAGAATAGCTCCCAAAATAAACCTTGTTCTACTCTTTCCTCACCACAGTAGAAGAAGCCAAGAAGGAAGCCCAAAAATCCTCAAACCTGATGTTCCTTTAAGTCATCGAATTAAATTTAGAATAATTGGATAATGGTCCGAAGCCACTCTAGCCAATTATATGACCACAATATGATGGGTTAAATTTATAGAAGTTGAGTTATGGAAACACCTGTCCCATCTCTCTAGAATCTAAACCCCTCTAATGTGGTTCCTGCACCAAGTAAACTTTGGGCTAATGAACCCTACCTTATGAAATTCATTATTAGATAAAAAGGCTTTCATCTCCTTAGGTCCTTATGAAAATAAAAATATCTTCCCTCCTATCTTATCCTCCTTGGAAATCAGATAATAGAAATCTCCTCCCACCACCATAGGAACATCAATGGTAGAATGCTTTTTGAATATCTCCCACAGATTCCTTCTTTTATACACATCTTTATTTCCATACAAAGAAGCTATCCTCCAGGAACCTTTGTTAATGATTTCTAAATCACCAATTATCCATTGAGAAGTTGATCAACAATAAAAAAAATCAACCAATTTAGAATTCCATTAAACAAGAATACCTCCAAATATACCTTCTTATGGCAGAAGGAAATAGTACAAACCATCCCCAATCAACAAATTGACTTCTTTCCTATCAATAGAAGACTTTTTGGTTTCCACCAAGCCCAATAATAAAACACAATTTAACAAACTCTTTAAGGTATAAAGAATCACTTTTCTTCCTAGCTCCTCTACAGTCCAAAACGTTATAGATGACATTATTGAAAAAGATGGGGAAAAAATCCCTGTTATACCTTTTAACTCCATATCCAATCTTCTACCCTAGTATTTGAACTAATTATGCCAAGGCCTTTTAGTAGTTTTGGTTTTTTTTTTTCTTTTCTTTTTAGCCTGATAGGAGCCACCTTCTTTACTTCACATTTCAACAATGTCCTCATTTATAGATATAAGTCCTGAGGCTCCTGTAGCATCAATAACCTCAAAAAACATCACATCCTCGAATTTAGACTGAATTAATTCACCTTCTTTAGCAACATTAAATAGGGCATTGATTTTATTACCATTTATAGGGATGTTGCAAGAAATTGAAACTTTACCTGCATCAGGTTTGTCCACCTGTATTGAATTAATAAGGTCACCCTGAGAAGAAGTGGCATTAGAAGTACCCGGAATAGACTATAAAACAAGTTCAACATCAGAAGCATAGACTTATTTCACCACATTTTCCTTAGAGTTCACCAATTTAGATTCTCTCCTCACAGCAACCTCCACCAAATGCTGATTGAACTGCTTAAAGATGGCGTTTTTAAACCTCTTTCTTCCATAATTTAAAAGCACCCAAGGACCATAGCCTATTTTGTCATTATATGCATCTTCTATCAACTTCTAAAGAGTTTCTTCTACCATAGTTGGATTATCTGGATTATCCACTTTCTTATGTAGATTAGAACCAAGCTTGGCTTCCATACTATTCTTCACACAATCCTTCTTGATATGTCCAATCATTCCATAGTTAAAGCAAAAGTTGGGAATTCTTTCATATTCAATCTTCTGAAAGAACATCCCAGAGCTTCCCTCCACCTAAACACCTAAAGGCAATTTAGCATTCAACTTAATACAAATACAAATCCTCATTAATTCTCTTCTTCCCAACTGAAACATGTTCCCATCAGTCAAATATGGATTTCCAACCATAGATTCCATTCTACAGATATTAATTTCATCCCAACTTTATAATGGTAGGTTTGGCAACCTAATCTAAATATTAGCAGTTAAACCCTTTTGTGAGGTAGGAGAAAAGGTTTGAGTCCATCTATCTACTCTAATGATGTGATCATTAATGAACCAAGGATCATTAGAGTAGACTTATTACAAATGCTTAGGATCATAAAATGAGCAATAAACCTAGCCCATACCAAGCATTTTAAGATGGAACACACCAAATTAGGACCATTATCTTCTTAAGTCCAAGCTCTTTTGAACATGAAGTCTAATAGCTGAGCCATCCTCATACAAGCAATCATCAAAGTCCAAGACAGAGACTTTTATATTCTCCTTCTCGCTCAAAGCATTTTATTGAGAAGTACTAGAAGGAAGAGCTAGGACTAGAGCAAGACAATAAAAGCTACCACCCAGTTCTCTAGAAGTATAAGTATGCACCTCCATTAGATATGATTGTAAATCTTTCATCTTTAGAGAATCAGTCCCTTTGGTCAAATCTTCATCATATTTAACATTCATTTAACACCTATAACATGATCATCATTAGAGCTAGCTCCTCCTAGAAAATCATAATTGGAATATGCTCCATCTAATACCATACAACAAGAAATTTTATTAACATATTTAATAATTTTAATCACTGACCCTAAAGAAGGAGAGGCAACATCATTCTACTCTCTTCTTAAAATTGGAGTCAATCTTGACTTGAAAAGGAATTTAACTTTATCTTTAATCATAACATTTTTCCTTTACCAAAAACTTCAGATTCCTTCTTCGATGATAAAAGTCCACCTTCATTAATGTTTAAAGGCATACTAGCTTTTGCCATAGGTTTTGCAACTTGAACAAAGCTTGATTTACCATCTCCAAATGCTAGTGGAGATGAAGAGAATGAATGACCTGGAGAAAGTGAAGCTCATTAAGAAGAGCCCTGATCATCAAGTAGCCCACCGGCCAAAGGAGGTCGATGACCATCCACCATCATGAGTAAATTGAAAAACCCACAAAGTTGAAATTTTAATTAATGCATAATCTCTCAATTTCCTCAGTCCTTCTCTCTCTAGATGAGTAGTAAATTTGAAATGAATTTAATGTGGGATCTGAGTTAATTTCTTGGTTTTAACATTAAGCAAAATGAGGATGAAACTTTTCTTAGTCAGTCAATGAATATTAAGAACATCCTCAAGAAATATAAAATGGATAATGCTAAACCAGTAACTACACTAATGAATTCCATATTGTAGATGGATAAGAACCCTAATAGAAAATTTATTGATCAAAAGAAATTTAGAGGGATTATTGGATCATTGCTTTACTTAACTTCTAGTAGAACAAATATAATATTCAATGTTTGTTTATGTGCTAGATTTCAATTTGATTCAAAAGAATCATATTTAACAGTAGTAAAAAAAATTTTGAGATATCTTTTAGGAACTCAAAGCTGAGGGATTTGGTATCCTAAGCACAACTCTTCATTTGAAATAATTGGATATTTTGATTTAGATTTGGCATGTTATAGGGTTGATCAGAAAAGTACATCAAGTGCTTGTCAATTTATAAGAAACTCTTTAGTTTTTTGGTCCAATAAGAAACAAAGTTCAGTAGCCCTATCTACTACTAAAGCAGAATACATTGCCATAGGTTTTTGTGTGGCACAAGTTCTTTGGTTGAAATAATAATTGATTGATTTAGGATTTTTAATTGAAATAATTCTAATCTTTTGTGATAATACTAGTGCCATTTGCATTTCAATGAATCTTATTCAACATTATAGAACCAAGCATATAGACATAAGGCATCACTTCATTAGATATCATGTAGCAAAGGGAGAAATTGAATTGACTCTTATTTCTATAGAGAATCAACTTGTAGATATTTTTATAAAACCACTAGCCTTTGACACATTTAGCACCTTAAGAATAAGGTTAGGTGTGATTGATCTTAATGCTTAGATTAAATATTATGCAAACTTGATACATTTTTTATTCCTGTCTGTTTAGTTTTGATTTCTATTTATTTATTTATATTTATTTGTGTATGTTTATTTTTTGCTTGATTTTTATTTTGTGTATTTTTAGTGTAGAAGCATTTCATTTGATTAAAATAATTGATTTTGAGAAGTAGTGCCACATAAACATGAGTGTCAATGAGTGTCAATGAATACACTCTAGGAAAAGTTCCTATGTCCAAAGATAGTATGTAAAAATAACCAAGGAAGATTTAGGTAACAATCTACATCTAAGAACCCAGGGGATTCGAGCCCATGCTTTAACCTCTATAGCCAATTTTGACTGGTCTTAAATTAATAAAGTTCTTAGTGGTGTTTCCCAAGTTAATCATTTAGCTCGAGTCTATACCTTGAACCAAAATGCTTGGATCATCTAGCACATTTTATGAACATCTATTATTCTTAAAGTTGGTGATCGAGTGAATATGACTGCACTCTTATCCACTGTTACATATCTTTTTATGACTAAAAAGCCTTTTGATGAAGCTCAACTTATTATGGACTACCTGTACAACCTTTCTGAAATTAGACTTCCAAACCATAGGAGGAAAAAGAATGTGGCTTTAGGACATCTTATTGCATATATCCTACACAAGAAGTATAATATCCTTCATCTTGATCCTCCTGCTAAACTACTAATCTACTTTACCGAAGCTTCTTTTTTATCTTCATTTGGGAGAGATCAGAGTTTGAGTGATGATTCTGAAGAACAAGGGGGAGCTCCTACATCTGTACCTGACCAAAATTACTTTTAGGAAATGGTTTAGTAGTTTGACCATTTGGAGACTCATTTTGATCAACGCTTTGATCAAATTGAGACTCACCTAAATAAAATGTAAGGTATCAGGAGGATATGGGTTGAATCCATGGTCAGTTCGATATGGTCAATACAAATGTAGCAATGACGAATAGCTATTTTTTAGTGTACAACCAGCCTCCTCTTCCAAGTCAGGGCCCCTTCGAGTTCTACATGTACTTCATTGTTGTTGTTTCTACCAAGCTTTTGTGAGTGATGTTACGATGTTTTTTTTTTTCATTTTTGTAATGTTTATTTTTTGTTGTTAATTTTTTCTGTGATGATTATGTGTTTTGTTCTAGTTGATTTCCATGAGTTTAATGTATTTGATCATTTTAATATCAATGGAAAATGTCCTGTTTTGGAGACGTGTGTTTGTTTCTTACTTCTTGAAATGTTTGTATGCCTTATAAAAAAAATCATTTTGAAATTGATCATTGAAATGAGTTATAAATTATTTTTCTTTACAAATTACATTCCTTATGAAAATCTAATATTTAAAAAATTTAAATTATATTATAATTGGATTTAGATAAGGAGATAAATTTTATGTTCTTTTAGGCAAACATAACTAGAATATCATTATTGAAATATTGATGTCTTATTATTTTTTATTTCTTTTTCAATATACTTATTTTTTTTATTAGTAAAATTTGAATTTAGATTACTGATCTTGGAAAGAGCCAAAATGTAAATCCAAAGAAAATGCACAATGTGTTCTTAAATCAAAAGAATGCCCAATGGTTCGCTAAGTAAAAAGAGGCACAAAATTAGCCTAAATATAAAACATGCACAAAGTGTGCCACAAATAATTAAAAAGATGAGAAATATCATAAATTGAAATCATTTTTTAATTGTGTTTTTTCCACTATCATTTAATCTCTAATCCAAATCAAAAACATTAACAATGATATTCTATATTTAATTTGAAGTTAACTAATCTTCATTTCATCATTTTTGCAATAATCATCTTTATTTAATTTATCTAGCATGAATGATGACCATGATTAACTTTTTTATCTTAGTTATTTTTTATTTAAAATTTTGAATTTTTCTTTTCAGTATTATGAAATTAATATTGTAATTGCAATTGGTTTAAAAATCATTTTTTAGAATAATTCTTTTGGTTTATCTATTGAAAACTTTCATTTCAAGTTCTACTTCCCTTTTTGTTATTTGCAAAAGGGAGAGTAAAAATTTTGTTTGATTGATTGATGGTTGTTTTATGATGTGTATTTGTTTGATTGATTGATGTTTGTTATGTGTTATGTGTATGCTTTGAATGCATGTATTAAATGTTTGAATGTTTGCCATTTTTTTTTGTTTGAATTTTTTTGGTGTAGGTATTTTGATCTTCATGGGAATCCATATATTTATATTGGTCATTCATTTAAGGGGAGCTAAGGGGAAAGTTTTGTCTTTAAATGTTAATTAAAGCAATAATTGTTATGTCATCATCAAAAAGGGGGAGATTGTTGCAACTTCATTTTCATGACTATGTTTTAATATCTTATATTTTTTATGATTCCAAATATTATTATTTTGATTATTATTTCTCTTAACATATATTGTATATAGTGCTTTTGTTGTTTGTGCCTACTAACATTATAGAAAAATCATACTCCAGGCTTTTAAAGAGTTTAAGTCAGATTAGATTAGGGTTTATTATAAATGAAGTCTATATTTTACACTTTTTTTTATTCTAAGGTGTTGCGGATCAATGGTTTATGATTTTGAAGATAGCAAACATTTTTATTTCTCTACAACTGCCTTATGTACTGACATTTCAGGTTCACACAATCGGACTGCAATTTGGAATCAGCTCAAGATTGGGTAGACTAGGTCTGAGTCAGTTTGTACACTTTTTCCTTTCTTGAGTCTGTTGTATTTATTGTGGCTCCTGATGCTTTGTAACGTATAAGAGTTTCTGACTGTTCCCTAGAGTTTACTATTTTTGGTAACATCGTCCTGGATGATATTTATATCGGCCGTGACGATCTATCCCAAAATAGAAACCCTAATTAGGGCATCCTCATTAATGCAACTGTCATTAGCATACCGGCCAGGACGATAGTCTTAATTCAGAAAGAATCAGCCGCCATAATCAGTTTAGCTATTCTTTATTTTAGGAAATCGGCCAAGATGATATGCCTATCGTCCAGGATGATCTAACTCAATTATGCCTAAATTGATCTGGTATCTTTGGAAAGCATTAATGGTTGATTGATACAATCACATCATCCAGGACGATCGTAAAATCGGCCGGGATGATGTCCTGGTCGATTTACATCGGACAGCTCGAATTCAGGGAGATGCTCTGGACGATTGAAATCAATTTTAAACAAATCATCCTGGACGATCGTGATATCGGCCAGGAGGATGTAACCAATTTTCTTCTGATCATTCCAAATTGTCCCGAGATAATGAGCTGAATTTATACTGATCGTTCAGGATGATATAACTATCGTCCTGGACGATAAAGTCGACAACTTACATTAATGAGCTCATTTTTAGCTCTTCTATTTAAGCTATGAAAAGGCACTTTGTAAGTGTCTTTGGCAGCCAATGTAGCTTCGTTCTTGTAGGGGAAACTTGAAGAGAAAGCTTGAAAGGGAGTGAGGAATGGGTGAAGTCTGAGAGAGTGAGAAGATCTTGTGAGGGGGGACTCAAGGGAGTGTGGAAGGGGATTCCACACGGTTGCTCCGGCAGGCTTGCATCTTAATACCGTTGGATTTAAGGCTTATCTCGAGGGAAGTTCACCAAAGAAGAAGTTCACTTTGGTGTCAAAGGACCAGGCGACTCCACCGCACTGGGAAGGTGGAAGTGATTTTGTAAGGGCTTCTCCGCCTAGCTATGGGGGCTAAAGGAGAGACACTTAGTTTAGTGCAATACGTGGAGGGTGCCTTCAAGGAGTGGATGTAGGTCAAGGTTTGACCGAACCACTATAAATTCGGTGTGTTCTTTTCTTTATTACTTCTGCACTTTTAATTTCCGCATCGTTGGTTTTGATTGTGGTGAATCTTGTTTTTTGGATTTAAGATTGTGTTTGTTTTAAATATTGATTCACATCTCTTCTCATTATTAGCCTTGGGCTACTTCATAAGGGCTTAACATCTCTAACGAACTTTCAAGTGCCATCTGAGCACTTTCATTAGGGAGTGTGATTATAATTGGATTATCATGTACACAGACACACACTTGGGAGAGATAAAACTTGTAAATTTTTAAACTAATCGTACTGTACGATTTCTAATCATACGATACTATTTATCGAGCTAGTTCCTCCAGTAAGGAGTTAATCAAATCATGGATGGAAAAATTTCTAAGTACTATTCATACTGTAGAAAGTTGGCTTCATATAGACGATGTCTAGAGTATGAAAATATTGTGAACATTTTCATCCATACGAACAAGAAAATTTGAGTTGTTCATTCGGGACGATCTTGCCTTTGTATAGATGATGTCCATAGTACAAATTTATTGCAAACATTTACGTCCATATGAACAAGAAATTTTCCTTTTTAACTATTTATTCAGGATGATATTTCCTACGTATAGATGATGTCTAGAGTACAAATTTGATGCGAACATTTTTGTCCTTACAAATAATTTTTTTAAATTATTCATCCAGGATGATATAGATTAGTATTGTATATTGTTCATGTACAAAAATGTTCCATACATGATAGTACGAGAAAACTTTGGACAATTTGTATGTATAATCATCGATCGTATTTTACGATCTGGGATGATCAAAATTAAAATTTTTAGTTTTCTGGATGGTTTTTTTGTCTTTTATATATATGGTCCTTAAAATTATCTAAGGGCAAATCCTTCTTTGTCAATCTTGTGATAAAAAGTGTGAGAGTGATTAGGAGAGTGTTTTGAGAGTGTGGAGAGAGATTTTTCAAGTGGAAATTGTGAAATGTTCACAAGGTTTCCCAAAGGTGAGAATCTCTTTATAAGTCTTCTCAATCCTCTTCCCTACTTCCTCAGAGTTGCTCATGAGAAGATCGTTGAAGAAGATCAAGTTTTCTGTAGACACCAAGAGGGTATAAAAGGATGACAGTTCTCTACTTGGAGAAGTTTGAAAGGATGGCGGTTCCCTGCCAACACCAGGAGGGTGTAGAAGGACGATGGTTCTCTACTGACACTTAGACAGTGTGAAAGGATGACAGTACTCTGTTGACACTTTGAGAGTGTGAAAGGATGACGATACTCTACCGAACCAAGGATTTGTGGAAGAGAGAGTAATTTTAAAGGCTTCTTCACCTTGCTGTGGGAGCAAAAGGAGAGTCAATTTGGTAATAGGGCAATACCTGAAGAGAATGTTTTCAAGGAGTGGATGTAGGTCAAGTTGGACCGAACCACTATAAATATTTGAGTTCTTTTTATTTTTCAACATTTTTATTTTATAAAATTTAAATTTTATGATTGAAAAAGTTTTGTTTTGGAAAAAAATAAATTATACATATTATTTTATAATCAGTTTTTTATTCAAAAGAAAGATTTTTAAAATTATCAATTCACCCCCCTCTTGGTTAGCCTTGGGATAATTGCGTTAGGTCTAATAACCTATACAAAGTTTTCAAAAGACACCATCAAGTCTCTGATGTTTGACTTTGTTGCTAGGGCTGATCGGTATACTACTATGTTTTTTTTTCAAAAAAATTGTGATATCATTAGCTTTGATATTTATGGTGTTGTGTTAGATTTCTTTTGTTTGTAATGATAAGCTTAAGTATTTTTCATCTACTTCCATTGTGATTATCCATATTAAGAATTCCATTAATAGTTGTGATGGTATGAGACCTGTTAGTCTATGCACCTTCTTCTATTAGTTGGTCTCCAAAATTCTTATGAATAGTCTATCTCCATTACTGTCAAAAATAATTTCTCTTAACCAAACTGGTTTTGTCTAGGGGTGGGCTATTTCTAACAACATTTTTCTTGCCCAAGCGATCCTTAATGATCATGATATTAGGGTAAGCTATACTAATATTTTATTAAAGATGGACTTTGTTAATGCCTATGAAAAAATAAACTTTAACTTTCTATATAACATTTTTCACTTGTTTGGTTTCTATTCAATTTGTATTAATCTTGCTAAAAACTACATTGATGGCCCGAAGTAATGGCTTTTTTAAATCTACTCATGGCTTAAGCAAGGTAATCCGACCTCCCCTTCCCTATTTATTATTGCTACTGAATTTTATCTAAAGGTCTTACTAAGCTTTTTGAAAGTCATTCTAATTCCTATTATAAAACTGCGAGTGGCCACCTTATATCTCATTTATGTTTTGTTAGTGATGTTATTATTTTTTCCAATGGTTCTCTTAACATGATAAATTTGCTTATGAGATTTTTTCATCATTTTTAACTTTCTCGTGCCCTTTTTCATAATAAAAGCAAGAGCTACTTTATTTCCTCTAGCAAAATTCCACAAGACTAAATTTTTGGCTACCAAAGGTATCAATGGTTTTGAGTAGAGCTCTATTCCTATTAAGTATCTTTGGGTTCCCCTTTACAAAGGTTGTAAGAAATTATTTCTTTCTTATGATAATCTTTTTGTTATGCAAAAAAGGCATATTTCTTGGAAATTTAATTTCTTAAGCTTTGGTGGGAGAATAATTTTTATTAGAAGTGTTTTTTGCTCCCTTACTATTTAGATTTTTTAAACCTTGCAACATACTCATACTGTGTGTATAGGCTTAAAAATTTGTTTAATAAATCTTTTTGGAAAGGTAGCAACAATAATACAAAAATTTTATGGTCTTCTTGGAGAAAATGAAGTGGTTTTCTGGAGGAAGCTGATCTGGGTTATAAGAATATTTATGATCTTTCCTATGCATTTTATTTGAAGTTATGGATCAATTTTCATGCTAAAATTATTCCTTGGGCTAAGTTTATGACTATTAAGTACTATGTTGGTAAGCATCCCATTATGTGTTGCTATAATAAGGGTGATTCTAGATTTTGGAATAGGCTTTGCAATATTTATTTGGAAGCTGAGCCTCATATCCAGTGGGGTCTTTGGGGTGCTAATATTTTATTTTGGCAAGATCATTGGTTAGGTATGCATTCTGTTGATTATCTCTCCTATATACTTTATGCACTACTACTGTTAAGATTAATTCTCTTATGTTAGAGAACAGTTGGGATTACAATAAACTTGCTGAAGTGCTTCAAAATCAATTTTTAGCCAAATTTTATAGCTCTGTATTAATATTGAGGCTAATGATTATTTACTTTGTAACTTTTCTAAATTTGGGGTCTTAAATCTAAAGGTCACTAGGAATGTTTTTAGAAATAAAAATTATGTTAACAAAGCTTTCAATATGATTTTGCACAAAAGTATTCCAACCACTATTTTTACCTTAAGTTTGTAGAATTTTTCATAATTACATTCATATTGGTAATAACTTAATTAAAAGAGGATTAATCTTTCCCTTTAAGTGTCAATGTTGCTATCATATGGGGAAAAGGCTCCATGTGCTTATTTTTGGTCCTATTGTTGCTAAGACCTAGATCTATTTTGAGTATATCTTTAGATTTTACCTCTTTATGGCTAATGTTTCCAATAATGATATGCCTAAACTTTGGTTTTTTAATACCTTGAGGTCATATTATGAATTTAATTCCTTCCCTTATTATGTGGTCTTTATGTCTTGCTAGAATTAATTCTCATTTTAAAAATATCTCCATGATTCAACATCACATCATTAATAATATCAAAGTGTACTGGGTTAAGCCCCATGATTATACTTTTAAACATAATGTTTTTGGGTCAGTTTAATATTATATATATGGTATTGGTGGTATTATCAGAGATGCCCATTGGAATGTCAACATGGCTTTTGCTGTCCCCTTAGGAAAGTGCTCTATCATCTTTGTTGAATTGTTTGCTTTCATACATGGCCTAAAATAATGTATTTATCTTGACATCACTTATATTTGTATTTAGGTGGATGCTACACATAGTTTTTATTATTTACAAGACTATGATGATATTATTTGTAATTTTAATATGTTTGATCTTATGATGAAAATTTAAGCAGCTTTTAATCTTTTTAAATTACACCATCACCCATGTTCTTAGGGAAGGGTGTACTTGTGGTGATTGGCTTACCAATCATGGTTTCCATATGGATTTCTTTACTTATTTATCTTCTATTAATATACATAATGCATTGAAAGGGCTTACTTTGGGCAACCTTGTGAATCCCTCATAATTCCATCATACTGGATCTCTCACTCTCCAATTTAAAAATCTCTCTCAAACACACTCCCAATAGTCACTCTCAAAAGAAACTTCAAAGAAAAGGATAGGGATGTCAGTTTTAGGACCCTACTTATAGAAAACACATGAAAAACCATCAAAACAAAAATTTTCAAGATAACTATCCAAGGTTTGTACTGTATAATCATATATAGTCTAGTACGAACAATTCAAAAATCATGGCTTCATTCACATACGAACTAGGAAGAACATAGTTTCATACATTGTGGGTCGTCTTTATGAGTTTGGATTAAACAATATGAATAGTTCAAAAATGAACAAGTTTATATGATATGATCTGCTATGAATTTGATTTTGTATACTATTGGTCATATGCATGACTTGACATCATATTGTATAAACAATTTAAAAAAGAACAAGTTCATATGATATTATTTGGTAGAAATCTAATTTCATACACTATCAATCATTTATACAAATTGTTATCATACTATACAAATAGTTTTAAAATATCAGTGTTCATGTGGTTTGATCTTGTATGAACTAAATTTCATACTTCATCATTCATTTGTATGACTAGCTATCATACAATACTAATAGTTCAAAAATAATATGTTCGTACGATACGATCTAGTATGACCTAAATTTTATACTCTGTTAGTCATTTGTACAACTGACTATTATATAGTATGATTAGTTAAAAATTAATCCATGGTTTGAGTAACCAAATTTTGGAAAAAAATCAAGTCAAATTAAACAGTACATTTATATATAATACAATACGATCAGTTTTAAAAAATTTATGCACTCCCACTATTTGTGTGTTCATGGTTACCCAATTATAATTTCACTTGCTAAAACTCAAGAAATAAAAATAAAGATATACAGACTATTTTACATGAAATCCTATTCTACCTTTTCTTGAAGTCTTCAGCAATCTAGAATAATATTTGATTTTTCTAAAATGTTAGTACTCCCAAAAATAATCAAAATTATCTAATATATGTTAGGACAAAAAATGATAAAATCATAAAAATAATATTTTGTTATCATAAAATTTTAATTTCAATCTTGATTACTAATTCACAACATGTCTAACATCACAGTGGTATCCAATTCCATGGAAACTCCTAAATTTTTAAAAACTAGCACTACTGCGCCACATGGCCTGTACCACTGCAGGGTTTGTTAATTTAACTATTTTGTTATTTATTCATGGATCGAGCATCGTAGCATTATTTCCTGTAGTGGTGCACCACTCAACAAAGTTATAAAATTTTGTGTGTGTGTGTTGGTGGGGGTGTTCATTTTTCATTTCATTCATAGCATAATTAATCCTTCAAACTCTTCTCCTTTCTAATCCAATATCTTGATGTTCGTAAAGAAGGGAAATTCTTCCTAGTATGTTAAGAGTAGATTCATAACTATTGACGTCAAATCAAACTATTCCAATTTAGTTATGAAGAAAAATCTAAGGGGATTTCAAAATCCTAGTCATTAAATTATGCAAATTATTACCAGTAAAGGTTGGGAGCATTTTGTTGTAATAGTTAATGTGGTTAGAAATTTTTTTTCGAATGGGAAGGTGGAAATGAAAAATAAATTTTATGTTAGGGGTAAGTGGGTCCCTTTTGATTCTATGGCTATAAACAAAATTTATGAACTTAGGGACTTTGAATTTGATGAATACATATATTTTAATGGGACACATATAAATCCTAAATATATTTTGAATATACAGTGTGGAGCCAATACTGGAGCAAGTTGGGAAAAGAGAGAAAATAAAATTATCAATTTCTATGCCACATACTTGACCCATACCTCTAAGGCCTATCATTATTTTAACTTTGAGGATTCAAGAGATTGACAGCTTGAGATGAGAATAAGGATGGCTCATAGTATAGATCATTAAGAAAGGCATTATAGATACACTGTCAACATTAATGATGCTCTTTTATGAATGTTTAGAATTAGTCTTTTTGTGGAACATCATGATCAACTTCAGTTTCCATTTGCCTCATCTTATGATACTTTTAATTGGAAGCCTGCTAAGAGGGGTAATGATGATGACGATGAGGAGTAGGAAGACCTAGACTCAATTAATTAGGGGTACTTCTTGGCTTGAGGAGAGAAAGACAAATAGAGAGAGAGAGAGAGAGAGAGAGGGAGAGGGAGAGGGAGAGAGGGAAAGAGAGAGAGACAGAGAGAAAGATAGATATTATATGCTATTTTAGCTTTATAGCATATTTTTATTTTATTTAATTTTCATTTCTTTACTTGGGAAATCTTAGTAAGATAATGATGTGGTGCTATTATCCTAGTCTAATGATTATTTATGACTTTAACAACCACTAACTATGTGATGGTGCTTATAACACTAGTTATCTTATATTATATTAGATTTTTTTGGTAGCACATGTTTTATTTCTCTCTATCATTCATAGGAAAATATGTGTTAGTGTTTATATTTGTAGATATTTACATTTGATTAAATTTTCTTATGCTTAAATTTTAATATTATCTTCTATTAATATCTCTGCATTCTAATCATTTAATTAACCCTAATAAAATGATAATTAAAAAAAATATAAAAATGCACCTAAACCATATATATATATATATATATATATATATAAGTTTGGAAGAGAATGAAAATGAATCCCTACGCTCTGCTCTATGGTGATTCCTCGACGGTTCTAGGGCTCTTCCTTGTGCAGTGGTTTTTAGCCCTCCTTGCTTGGTTTATCCAATTTTTCTGACTGATCTCAATGGATTTTCTTATTATGTTATCTTTCGTTCACTAATTTTGAGTTTTCTTTGGTTTTTTATGCTGGGTGATGATGACTCTGTCGTCATCGAACCCGTCTTCTTCCTCTCTTTTTGAGGAGAAATCGTGATCTTTCAAAGATGTTCTCGCTGGTTCTTCATCATCTACTCTAAAATTTAATTTTGTTCATTTGTCCTTGAAGGGTTGTTCGGCTCTTCTTTTTGAGGACTCGATTGTTGATCTGTTAGCCTCTTCTTATGCTTTGACTTTGGTTGGTAAATTTGTTTTGAGGAGACAGAATATTGATGTTATACATAAATTTTTCCTTAACCTAAAGCTGTCTAGATCATTTCACTTTGGTTTACTTGATCAAAGACATGTTGCTATCCAACTTTCAAATGATCTTAACAATAGCCGCATATTTGCTAGAAGGTCATATTATATTCAAGCGTGTTAAATGCGTTTACTAAAATGGAGTCCAGATTTAGATGTGAGGGAGGAATCTCCTATTGATCCAATTTGTATTTTGTTTCCTAATTTGAGACTGCATTTTTTTAACAATCAAATTCTTTTTGGTATGGATTTTATCTTTGGGCGTCTGTTATAAATTGACCAAGCCACTGCTTCGGTTTTGAGACCGTATGTTCCTAGGGTGTTGGTTGAATTGGATGTTTCTATGAAACATACTAGTGAAATATGGATTGGGTATGAAGTCAACGGTTATTTCCAAAAAATTGAGTTTGAGAATTTACCTATATTTTGTTCTTTTTGTAAAATGCATAGGCATGGTATGAACGATTATTTTAGGAAGAACCCTCACCTTCGTACAACTAAGAACTCTTTGAAACAAATGAATGGGGTGGTGGATCAGGAAGTTAATAATCTTATTATGGTTCCTTTGGAGGGAAATACCTCTAACCCCTCACAACATATTGAGGAGCCATTGGTGGTTACTGTGGAGGAACCTCTTCTAGTTGTTACTAATAAAGTTACCAATGTTATTACTTTGACTCGTGATCAAGGAGTTATTATTAACACTCTTAATATTCTTACTATTGAGTGTGAGAATGTGGCACATACTTTGCTTAATATTGATGTTTAAAAGGATGTTAATGATGGAACTTCCCTATCTTGAATTATAAATCAAAAATGTGTCTGACTCTAATGATATTATGCTTTCTCATAATCCCCCTAATCCTTTAAATGAACAGGACTGTGTGATTGGAGCAAATGATGATATTCAAATGCCTTTTAATGAAGGTAAAATAAATGACATTCCCTAAGAGGAAGGTGAATTTGTTTCTATAGATCATTTTTCCTCTCTTTCTAAATATATTAAAGATCCTATTGTTAGGGCTAGTGATAATTTGGAGGATGATGGTATGTTTATGGAGGATGAATGCCCTACTGCTCTTAGGGATCAACAAAATGATAGTAAGACTCCTTCAACCTCTAATTATAATAGTGATACTTTTATTGATATTGAAGATATGCATATTGCTGTTAAATGTTTTGCCATAGATGATAATGATACTAGTTTTACTAAAGTTCATAGTAAAAGAGGGAGGAAGCCTTAGCATATTTCATTGAAACCTCCTTAAAACACTCGCTCACATACTTCTCATTATGTTTTTTTTTTATGTTTAGTACTATTATTTGGAATGTGAGGGGCATTGGTTGCCCTTCTTCTAGAATATGTGTTAAAAATTTATGTCATGTGCACAATGTTTCTATTCTTATTCTACTTGAGCTTCTTATTTCCTCTTCTAGGTTATTAAGCACCTCTCGGTTTTTGGGTTTCAACTATGCTATTTTGAATGTGGCCAACAAAATTTGGGTCTTTTGGAAAGATCTGATTAAAATTAATGTGATTGGTGATTTTACTCAAGTCTTGCATTGTAAAGTTGAGGCCCTTAATATTCATTGATGTGCCTCTTCCCTCTATATTAGTGGGATCAACTTATTAATTTTCATAGTATTTGTAATTTTTCTTGTTTTGTTGGTGGTGATATATTTCCATCACTAATCCCTATGAAAGGATTGGTGGTTCTACACATTCTTATCGCTCTATAGAAGATTTTAATAATGTGATTCTGGTTTGCAATTTGATTGATATTGATTTTGTTGGTAATAGTTTTATGTGGAATAGGGGTCACTTGTGGCAAAGGCTTGACCAAGTGCTCTTTAATGACTATTGCTTAATTCTAATGACTCCACCAATGTGTAGCATCATAGTAGAACTTTATCTGATCATTCTCCTCTGCTTATTACCATTAATGTTAGACATTTTAATGCTCCTTCTCAATTCAAATTCCAAAACATGTGGTTACTTCAAGACTCCTTTTTTGATATTGTTCAAAATAATTAGCAAGCTCCTATACACCCAGATAATTCTAGTTTTGGCATAAGGAGACTTTGGCTTAAGCTTAAAAGGTTGAAACAAGTTCTTAATTGGTGGAATCTTCATGTTTTCAAAAATATTTTTCTAACATTTTACGTGTTAAATAACTTGTGAATTCTACTGAGCTTTTATGTCAAAATGACCCTACTAATGTTAATTTCACTTATTTAAAGAAGTCTAAAGAGGAACTTTTTAATTTCCAAGCTCAGTATGAGGTCTTTTCGAAGAAAAAAGCTGATGCTAAGCACTTGGTTCAAGGTGATAACAATACTATGTACTTCCATCCGTTGGCTAAGAGAAAAAGGGTTAAAAAAATATCAATAAAATCTAAAGGGAGGATGGTTCTTTTACTGATAACACTATGGAGATTACTTATTTAGCTCTTCGTCATTTTCATACCCATTTCAATAAAGTTTTCAATCCTATTTAGGTTATAGATCACTTTTTTATTCCCAACCTTATATCCCTTGAGGATAATGTCTCTCTCTCTACGCCTCCTTTTAAGGAGGTTAAAGAGACTCTATTGGATATAAATAGTGATTCTATGGTAGGGCCTGATGGATTTACCACTCTTTTCTTTCAAAAGTCTTGGTACATTATTCATAATTGTATTTTTGCTGCTATTTTGGATTTCTTTGCTGGTAACCCAATCCCTAAGATTTTTACTTCTACTTCATTGGTGCTTATTCCCAAGAATAATTCTATTAACACTTGGAATGATTTTAGACCTATCAGTCTTTTTCCTTCTTTAAAAAATTGATCTCTAAAATTATTATGAATCATCTTAATGGTATTTTTCCTAAAATTATTTCCCCTTCTCAGATGGGTTTTGTGAAAGGTTGGGCTATCACGGATAATATTCTGTTGGCTCAAGAATTCTATCAAGATTTGGGTGTTAGGGTGAGAGGTGGAAATTTGATTTTGAAACTTGATAATGTCAAGGCTTATGACAATATTCATTGTAACTTTATTTACCATATCCTAAAGCTTGTTTGTTTTAATTCTATTTTTATTAAACTTATTAAGAATTATATTAAAGATGTTTCTTTCTCTATAATTGTCAATGGTTCTAATCATGATTTTTTGAAGCCTTCTTCTGGCAAGATAGATGGTTAGGTAAAGATTCTATGGACTCCATCTTGAATTCTACCTCTACTGCTGCTGTCAAGGTTAATTCTTTCTTTAATGATAATTGTTGGGACTATGAGAAGCTTTCTAATATGATTCATGATTGCATCCTCCATCATATTTTGAACATGACTATCAATGCTGCCTCTAAAGATATTATTTTATGTTATTTATCCAATGATGGTGGATTTCACTTAAAGAGTTTTTGGCATACTATTAGAGATAAAAAGAATATTGATAATATTTTCAATAATATTTGGCATAAGAGCATTCCTTCAACTTTTTTTATTTTAGTTTGGAGAGTATTGCATTGATTTATTCCTACGGATGACAATCTCATCAAAAAAGGTTTTATCTTAGCTTCCAAGTGTCAATGTTGTTTTCATATGGAGAATATACATCAGGTTTTTATATCTAGTCATGTTGCTATTTGAACTTGGGTTTATTTTGATGATTTGTTTCCGTAAAATTATTTTAATTCCTATATTTCCCTTAAATCTTTGCTCAAGTCTTGGTTTATTAACTCGAAAGTTTACATATGTAATGTTTTCCTTACCTCATATTTTGGTTCTTTGGTTAGAAAGGAATAACTCCCTTTTCAATGATGTGAGGAGGAACCATCAAAATGTTATTCATAAGGTGAAAGATAAGGTTTTAACCCTTGTGGTTGTTAATCTTCTTTCTGTTAAGAATTCTAAAAATTGTTACTTTATTGGTATTGCTTTAGGGCTTAACTGGGAGGTTGACCCTTCTACTTCTAATTTTATCTATTGGAACAAACCCCCCATTAATTTCTTTAAATTGAAAGTGGATGGTGCAAGTTTTGATTTATTTGTTGGTTGTGGTTGTGTTATTAGGTATAGTAATGGCTACCTTATTGTAGCTTTTTCAGGTCTGGTTCATAATGGAAATTATTTTACTGCTATCACTATGGCCATTCTCTATGGTATTTAGTTTTGCATCCCCCTTAACATAACTAACATGTATATTGAAGTTAATTTTGATTTTAATTTTCAACTTTTTCAAACTAATGAGGATATGTGTTGTACCCCAAATCTCTTCTATCATGTTAGGGAAATTAAAAGCTGCTGGTGTTTTTGAACTCCATGTTTCACCATGTTAGCAAGGAAGGTAATGCCTGTGCTTCTTGGTTTTCTATGTGAGGTTGTAGTCTTGACTATTTCTCTGATTATTTGGTCTACTATTCCTGTACCCTATCATGGTTTGCTTAATCTTGATACGTGTGGTATTCCTTATGTTAGATCTTAACTATCTCTATTCTTGGCTGATGTCCTGATTGGTTTATTGTATTTGGCTTTCAGCTTGCTGGGTCATTTTATTTTTTTTATGCTTCTTGGTTTCACCTATTGGATAATTGGGGTGCTCTAATATTTTCTTGTACTACATGGACTAATTATTTTGATGGCTGGCCTATCTGTGGTGTGGAGGTTCCTCTCCATCTGTGAGTTGGTTTCTAGCTATTTTTTATGTTTTTTACTGGAGGTGTTTTGTCCCTATTGCTATTTGGATGGACATCTGGACTGATGTTTTTCCTTTTTTTGGCTAAGGTATTCTCCATTCTCTAGGGTTATGTGTTTTGTTTAAATCTTTTCATTCATACCTAGTATTCCTTTTCACTATTACTTGATACCTGTTGCTAGCATAAATATGTGTTTTCATGTTTAGTTGTTGTCTTGGTGAATTTAGACTTGAGCTTTGATTTCACTGCTTATAATACTGATGGTTTGTCCCATTGTTACTTTCTTACCATCAGTTTTTGGGGTGATGGGGGTAATTGTGAGGCTCCGGCTAGGGTTTCTTATTATGTTGGTGTTATTGTGGGTTTGGTTGTTGCCTGCAGGTGGTTGTTTATCCCTTGGATGCTGCATTGCCTTCTATTTATCTAGTTTTGGTGGTCTGGAGTAAATATTACTATCAAGATTCTGGATAACCCATACTATTTTTCTAATGATCCTCTTTTTTTACTAGATGGGTGTGTCCAAGGTGGTTTTTGGTGAACCTAAAGGTAGGATTGAGTGCCTTGTGGATTTTCGTAATGAGGCTTATTATATTTATTATATTATGAGCTCTTTAAGTATTAATTCCAGGATTGGCTATATTTGGAGCAGATTTTGCTTTGTCTGCTTTTTTTCTTGCTGTTATTTTTATTATTATAATTTAACCTATATTTTATGGTGGTGTAGCTTTTTCTTTTGCATTAGCTTTATTTTGCAAGTGGAGCTACTTTTGGCTAACTTCGAGTTTTTTTATAGAAAGATTGGGCTTTACTGCATTATTATTATCTTTCTTTTTTAGATTCTTGTCTATAGCATCTTTAGAATGTTACGAGGGTGCCTTGTATTTTAGACTAGTGGAAACAATTGGCTTGTTGGTTTTCTTTTGAATTGTTTTGTAGCTCGTAAGAGCATTAGTGAGCCGATGGTCTCCTGTAAGGACTTTATAATTACTTTTTTTAATATTAACGCATAAGCCCCTTTGTGGGTTTTATTTAAATAAAAAATATAAAAATACAGTAATCATATTCACATCACATCTCTCGCATCGTCTCTCTGCTTTGGCTTTTGAGGCTATTTCCAGGCGATTTAAGATTTTACTTTCTCACTTCATCTCTTCACTCTTGGTGTTAGCTTTTTTGGCTCTTTCACTAATTTTTCTTCGTTGTTGGTTTGTTAGGTGTGTTTTGCATTTTGTTTTGAGGACTTTTTCATGTATGTTGGAACTGGGAGATGATGTCCCTGGCGTCATCTAACCCTCCTCCTTCTTCATTTCCTGATGAGAAATCGTGGTCTTTTAAGGATGTTTTGGCGACTGATTCGTCAACTTTTGCTAAATTTAATTTTGTGCAAACTACTTGTAAAGGGTACCCTGCTTTGATGTTCGATGATTCCATTATCTCTCAACTTGTTGCGCCTTTTGCTCATGCTTTAGTCAGCAAGTTTGTACTTCATCATCCTAATTTGGAGGTAATCCAAAAGTTTTTTTGTCAACTATAACTTTTCTGGTTCTTTTCACATTGGATTGTTAGACCCACATCATAATACGATTCAACTGAATAACGATATCGATTACATTCACATTTTCTTAAGAAAATCTTACTATATACAAGTTTGTCAAATGAGATTATTGTAATGGATTCCAAATTTTGATGTGCGTGAGGAATCTCAGTGCCCCTATTTAGATTTCATTCCCAAACTTGCATCTTCATTTTTTTAATTCTCATATCCTCTTTGGTTTTTGCTTTTATCATTAGTAGGCCTCTACAGTCTGACAAAGCTATGGCATCTATTTCTAGGCTGTTTGTGGCTCATGTTTTAGTCGAGTTGGATCTCTCTAAAAAACATACTAAGGAAATTTTGATTGGTTCAAAATTTCATGGGTCTTTCCAAAAAGTGGAAATTGCAAACTTACCCATTTTTTTTTCTCATTGCAAGATGCATGGTCATGGGTTAAATAAATATTTTAGGTTACATTTCTAACTCTGAAAGGAGAAGGTTTCAACCAAACGGTCGTAGGGGAATGCTACTCTTTTGGTTGAATTTGATATTGTGAAGCCGAATTCAGTTGTGGTTTACGGTAATGGTTCCCATATGCAGACTAATGTTTCTCCAATGGAGGTTATTATGGATGAATCTACTCCTAACATGATTGAGGGTAATGGTACAAATGTGAATGATATTATAGAGGACCCAATTTTTTATACCTTAACGCATAATGAACCACACTCCAACCATAATGATGATCAATTTCTGTCCAGGGAGTAAATCCTCACTCTATCCCTGCTTTTAAAAATGATTGTCATAATTTGGATGAGCATATATTAGCTAATACTAATAACCCAAATATTGCCTCTTCTTCTTCGATCACTCATTGTGTTATTATCAATAATTTGCCTTATATGAATATCATATTGTCTAATAATAATTTTTCAAATATTGTGCCTACTCAAACTATTATTCTTGCTCAAAAGGAATACTAATATTGTATGGTGGAAGATAAAGTTGGTAGTGAATTAAGAAGCAAAACTAATATGATCTTTCCTTAAGCACTCATTATCATAGTGATGCTTTTATTGATACATAAGATATGGTTATGATGGCTAAATTCTTTGCTAAAGATGATAATGACACTAGTTTTATCAAGTTTAATAGTAAGAGAGGAAGGAAAAATAAGAACATTTTGCAATCGCCTAGAACCACCTGTTTGCGTACTTCTCATTAAGTCTATTTTTGTGGTTAATTATATTATTTGGGATGTTAGGGACATTGGGTGTCCCTCTTCTAGGTTAAGAGTAAAGAGTTTATGCCGTATTTATAATATTTCTATTCTTATTTTTCTTGAACCTTTTATTTCTTTTGCTAAGTTAGATAATACCTCTCAATTTTTGGGTTTTAAGTATGCTATTTTGAATGTGGCCAATAAGATTTGTTTTTTATAGAAGGATCCAATTAAGATTGATGTTTTTGTTGATTTCACTCAAGTGATACATTGTAATGTAGAAGTTTCAAATTTTCATTATTATGCTTCCGTTGTCTATGCTGTTTCTTCTCAGTATACTAGGAAAATTTTATGGGATCAACTTAGTAACTTTCATAGTATTTATAATTTATCTTGGATTTTTGGTGGTGATTTTAACACTATTACTAATCCGTCTGAGGGTACAAGGGGTTCTTTCCCTTCTTATCATTCTTAGGAGGATTTTGGTAACATGATTATGGACTATAATTTAATCGATATTGGTTTCTCTGGTAATAAATTCACTTGGAACCGGGGTCATTTATGGCAGTGGTTAAA
Organism: Dendrobium catenatum; assembly: GCF_001605985.2. Classification (NCBI taxonomy): domain Eukaryota; kingdom Viridiplantae; phylum Streptophyta; class Magnoliopsida; order Asparagales; family Orchidaceae; genus Dendrobium; species Dendrobium catenatum. Next base: position 79,122 of record NW_021319409.1, read on the forward strand.
TAGAGTGTTATTTAATGATTCATGGATTAATTTTTTTTTACTTCTATTAATGTTTAGCATCTCATTTGGACTCTCTCTAATCATTCTTCCTTATTAATTAGCCTTAAGACTAGGCAAATTAACTCTTTCCCTCATTTTAGATTTCAAAACATGTGGTTGCTTCATGATTCTTTTTTGGGTTTGTTTCTTGAGAATTGGCAAGCTCCGCTCCATTATTATAACTCTACCTATGGCATGAGGAGATTTTGGTTTAAACGAAAAAGGCTTATGCAAGTTTTAAATTGGTGGAATCTTAATGTTTTAAAAAATCTTTTTACTAATATTCTGGAAGCCGAGCAACAAATGAAAAATTTTGAGACTTCTTGTCAAGTTAATCCTCTAATGCTAACTTTAGTTTATTGAGGGATGCTAAAGATTGCCATTTTAAATTAATACTACAGAAGGAGGCTTTTTGAAAACAAAAGCTGGTGCTTTACATCTTATTGAAGTAGATAATAATACCAAGTATTTCCATGCCTTGGTTAAGAGAAAAGATGACAAAAATTACATAAACAAAATTAATCGGGAGGATGGTTTTGTGACTGAGGATAGTTTGGAGATTGCTAATTTAGAGATTCGGCATTTCAAAAACCTTTTTAATAAGGATTGTACACCAGGTCATATTGATAATCCTTCTATTAGTCCTAACCTTATATCTTCTGAAGATAATGATTTTCTTTATAAACCTCATTCTTTAGAGGAAGTTAATAATATTATTCATGGCATTAATGGTGATTCTATGGCTAGGCCAGATGGCTTCACCACTAAGGTTTTTCAGAAGTCCTGGCATATTATTTGTAATTATCTTTATTCTATGATTATGTATTTTTTTGCTGATAATTTGAATCCTAAATTTTCTACCTCTATTTCTATTGTGCTTATTCCCAAGAACAAATCTGTTAAAAATTTGAATGACTTTAGACCTATTATTTTTTGTATATTTTTTTAAAAATTGCTTTCTAAAATTCTTATGAGTCTGTTAACTACTATTTTACATAGAATTATATCTCCGTATCAATTGGGTTTTGTGAAAGGGCGTGCTTTTGCTGATAGTATTCTATTAGACCATAAATTTTGTCAAGATCTTGATATTAGGGTCCGAGGTGGTAACTTGATTTTGAAACTTGATATTCTCTTGAGGGCTTGGTAATGGTAATATTTTATTTTGGCAAGATCGTTGGTTGGGTGACCAGTCTATTGAGTTTATTATTAACTCCTCTTCCAGTGTGGCTATTAAGGTGAATTACTTCATTAATGATAATTGTTAGGACTATCAAAAACTTGCAAATTTTATCCCTAACTATATTATTCAACAATTTTTTAGCCTTCCCCTGAACACGACCTCTCATGATTTAATTTTATGTGATTTATCCAAGGATGGTGGTTTTAGATTAAAGGATGATTCGAATAATTTTAGATCTAAGAAGGATGTTGATAATATCTTTTCTATAATTTGGCATAGAAGTATTCGTTCCACTGTGGCTATTTTTGTCATCAGGATTTTGCATAAGTTCATTCATACGGATGATAACTTAATTAAAATAGGTTTTGTTTTTCCTTTTAAGTTTCAATATTGCTATCATATGGAGAATATGCATCATGTGTTTATTTCTGGTCCTTTAATTGTTAAAACTTGGGTCTATTTTGATGACTTGTTTCAAATAAATTAGTTTAATGCTAAATTAGCTCTTAATGCTATGCTTAATTCTTAGTTTATTAAGATTAAAGGGCAAATTATAAATGTTATCCCTTCTCTAATTTTGTGGTATTTATGGTTTGATAGGAATAATTCTCTTTTTAATGGTGTTACTATGAACCATCATAGGATTTCTTAGAATGTGAAAGACAAGGTTTTGGATCTTTACTCTATCAAACTTCTCCCTGTTAAGAACTTTAAAATCTATTACATTGTGGCTTCTGCTTTTGGTATTTTTTGGGAGGTTGGTTTTAATTCCAATGAGCCTAGGGTTATTTTTTGGATCAAGCCCCCCAATAATTTGTATAAGTTGAATGTGGATGGTGTTATTAGTAGTTCCTCCTTAGGGCATGGTGGGGTTATCAGAGATAGTAATCGTTCTCTATGTATGGCTTTTGTTTGTCCTGTTCATAAGGGTGTTGTTAAATATACTATTATCTTGGCTATTCTTTATGGGCTTTGTGTTTGTATTTCTCTTGGCTTAACTGATATTAGAATTGAAGTCAATGCTAACTATAGTTTTCATTTTTTAAATTATGTCATTGATATGGTGTGTACTCATGATTTATTTTATCTGGTGAGGGATATTAAGAACCTTCTCATTTTCATGAACTATTCCTTGAGTTTTCAAGGAGGGGAATGCTTGTCAAATTGGCTTGCCAACTAGGGTTATTGTTTGGAATGATTTTCTTATTTTTCTGGCTCTAATATTCCTTCACCTTTGAAAGGTCTCTTAAGGTTAGATGCTATTAATTTAACGTATGTTAATCCTTAAGGGTTGCCTATGGCTGTGACTGGGGGTTTAATTTTCCTGGGTTATGGTGGTTGGTTTTCATTTTTTGGCTGGTTGTTATTTTGGTGATTTGATGGTTTTAGGCTTCATTCTTTCAACTTGGCCTACTGTTGTTTCTCTTTGTCTGTTTTATTTTATCCCAAAATTTGTAGTTGTTAGTGTTGTGGTGGTTAGGGTGTAATTCCATGTTTTTCCCTTGGCAATGTGAATCTCTGGTTGTTCTACTTGGATGGTTGGTTTTGGTGATGGTGGTGTTGTTGTTCTCATTCCCAGCTATTTTTTTCTAGTTGGTTTGGTTTTGGGAGCTATTTAATGTCTAACTATGGTGATTTTTGATGTGATTCAGATCATTTCTCTCCCTATTTAGTCTCTTGGTGTTATAGTGTTGTTCTGCCCTACTCCTTAGCTCTGGGAATTTTTTGATTTGGTGGAGCTAGTTACGGCATTTGGACTTATCGTATGTGTGCTTGGTGGGCCCTGTATTAGAGATACTTTCATGGGTCTATTTTAATTTCCTTTTCTCAGTTTGGTTTGTTTATCACGGGGCTTTTTTTGTTGTTTTTCTTAGCTCCCTACTTTTCTGTTATTTGGTTTTATGTTGGCCAATGCGCCTAGGGTATTAGTTTTCTTATTTTGGCTGGGTGGTGTGGCCCTATTTCTGATTGTGTTGGGCTTCAGTGCTTTAGTGGTGGCCATTATCTAACTTTCTCTGGAAGTTCAGTGTCTTGGTTTTCTTGGCTCCCTACATTTCTGTTCTTTGGTTGTATGTTGGCCAATGCGCCTGGGGTTTGGTTTTTTTATTTTGGCTGGGTGGTGTGGCCCTATTTCTGATTGTGTTGGGGTTCAATGCTTTAGTGGTGACCATTTTCTAACTTTCTTTGGAAGTCCAGTGTGTTCATTTTCTTAGCTCCCTAAATTTTTATTCTTTTGTTTTATATTGGCCAATGTGTCTAGGGTGTTGGTTTTTTTATTTTGGCTGGGTGGTGTAGCCCTATTTCCGATTTTGTAGGGGTTTAGTACTTTATTGGTGGCCATTTTCTAACTTTCTCTAGAAGTTTATGTTAAAACTTGTTCAATATGAATTAGATTGTTAAACCTAAACTTATGTCCCAGTGGCTAACCAAGAGGGGGGGGGGTGAATTGGTAATTAAAAAAAAATTTACCCTCTTTGAAAATTTTATACTGAAAATTTACTTTAATGAATTTTATAGAAAAGAGTTTTTCAACCACAAGTTAAACAGTAAAACAAAAGCCAGCGTAAAATAAAAAGACACAAGATTTATAGTGGTTAGGTCAAACACCACCTACATCCACTCCCTGGAGGCACCCTCCGAGTATTGCACTAATACCACTAGTGACTCTCCTTTTGCACCCACAGCAAGGTGGAGAAGCCTTTGCAAAACTCTCTTCCACCACTACTCGGTGCGGTAGAGAACCATCATCCTTTTACACTCTTCCCAGTGTTGGTAGAGAACTGTCTGTCCTTTCACACTCTCCAAGTGTGGGCAGAGAACCCTTCGTCCTTTCACACTATTCAAGTGTGGGTAGAGAACCCTTCGTCCTTTCACACTCTCCAAGTGTGGGCAGAGAACCCTTCGGCTGTTCACACTCTCCAAGTGTGGGCAGAGAACCCTTTGGCTGTTCACACTCTACAAGTGTCGACAGAGAACCGGATCTCCATGACAGATCTTCTCACAAGAATCTAGAAGGAAGAGAGAAAAATAGTGAAGTAATCAAAAACCACCAGTAGAGATTCTTACCTTTGAGTACCAAGTGAATCTTTCACGCTCCAGTAGTAATAATCCTCCTTCAAACACTCTCTCACACTCACTCCTTGAGTCTACCTTCAGTTGGCACAAAGATCAGTAGGCAAAAAGATTAAGAGGCAATTCTAATTTGACTTTATATAGGAAAGACACAAAAAACCATCCAAAAATTGTTGGTTTTCAAGTCTGTACATAGTGGATCGTCCCGTATGATCGTGGATCATCCTAGAGGTATTGTAAATCTATTTTCATGGAATATGTTTTGATGATTGCAAACACTATTGTTTCTCTATGACTTCCATTTTCTACAAACATTTCAGGGCCACAAGATCAGACGACAATCGAAATCAGCTCAAGATTGGGTAGACTAGGTCTGAGAAAGTCTGTATTTTTCTTTTTTCCTTTCTTGAGTCAATTGTAACCATTGAAGTGTTCTAATGCTAAGTAACCCTACACACACAAACTTGAGTGATTTTTTTTGTCTGACATAGAATTTCTGTTTTACTCACATCGTCCCAGACAATATTATTATCATCCTGGATGATAGGGTTCAAAACATAATCCCTAAATAAATCATCTTAATTAAGGCAGCCGTCATTAGATGATCGGCCTGGACGATATATGTATTGGCCAGGACGGTAGGCTTAAAACTGAAAGAATCAACCGCCATGATCTATTTAGGCAGTCTTTATTTTTAGCAATTGGCCAGGACGATTTGATACAATTATGCCTAAATTAATCTGGTAGTTAAGGAAAGCAATTAAGGATGATTGATACGATCACATCATCCTGGACGATCTCAAGATAGGCCGGGATGATCAGTTCAAAAAAATTAGTTGCTCCTAAACGATCTATATCTGACAGCACACATTTCGGGCGATGGTCTGGCCGATCAGGATCGGCCAGCTCAAATTCTGAGCAATGCTCTGGATGATTTTCCTCTGATTTAAACTAATCATCTGGGATGATCTTGAGATCAGCCTGGACGATCAAGTTATTTTGGAAATTTCCAGAACTCTTTTCAACGAGATTGTCTGGCCGATTGTCTGTGATTTGAACTAATCGTACAGGATGATTCATAATCGTCCTGGATAATAGGAACACTTAGTCTTCTATTCATCCCTGATCATCCTGACTGATTAGGCTCAAATTATATTGATCTTACAGGACGATATTAATATCATAAAAGTTGATAATGTCGAGAACTTGCAATTAATGAGCTATTTTGAAGCTGTTCTATTTAAGGGCTATTGTTCAATGTTTTGAACAATCTTTTGCAATTGTCTTGACCTGAGAAAGCCTAGAGGAGAGAGAGAGAGAGGGAGAGGGAGAGAGGATCTTGTGAGGGGCATCTTGTGAGGGAGATTCACAAGGGTTGCTCCAAGCATTGTTCCACTTCTCCTTCCACTAGAGTCTCTTATCCTTAGAAGCGTTGGGAGAGGTAAGCTTCAGCGATTGATCAAGGTTCTCTGCCTGCTTCAGGAGGAAGCAAAAGGAGTTGGGTTATCTGCCTTGCCGGGGTGACAAAAATGAGGTTTTTGTAAGGGCTTCTCCTCCTTGCTGTGGGAGCGAAAGGAGAGTCACTTTGGTAGTGCAATACTCGGAGGGTGCCTCCGAGGAGTGGATGTAGGTTGAGTTGACCGAACCATTATAAACCCTTGGATTCTTTTTCTTGCTTCCGCACTTAATTTTCCGCACTTATTTTTTTATGGTGATTTTGGTTTGAGCATTGTTGGTCTTTGGTTTAAAGATTTTTTAAAAATACCAATTCACCCCCCCCCATACTAATTCACCCACCCCCCCCTCTTAGTTAGCCTTTGGCTAGTTCATAAGGGACTAACATCCCTAACGAACTTTCTAGTTGTATCAGAGTGGAATTCATTAAAATTGAGTTTGAAAACTTTTGAATTTTGACCTATGGCTAACTTCGGAAATTGTAACACAACTGAAGGATATTCTATTACATGACCACCTTTGTTTGACAATCTACCATTTGATTTTTGGAAAACTCGCATGTCTACTTTTTTACAATCAACTGATTATCGCATGTGGATACTTATTAAAGAAGGTTATTCTCCACCTTCTCATGAACTTAATGGAATTAAAACTGAAGTGCCTTTTACTGAATGGACTTTTGATGAAAGAGATTTAGCTCAACTTAATGAAAAGTGTTTGAATTATTTTTACTGTGTTTTAAAATCTAAAGACTATATGTGTGTTTCTACTTGCTCCACTGGAAAAAAGATTTAGGATAGGTTGTGCATTACTTATGAAGGAACCAATGAAGTTAAGCAATCTCGTTTGAATATTCTCTTGCATGATTACGAACTTTTTCATATGAAACCTTCTGAATCAATTTCTAATATGTATACAAGGTTTACTCAAATTATAACTTCTTTGCATGCCTTGGAAAGAGAACATTCAAATTATGAAAAAGTAAACAAGATTATGAGATGCTAGCATTCCTCTTTTGATGCTAAAATCACCGCCATTTTTGTATCTAAAGATTTGAATACTTATTTAATTGACAACTAACTTATCTCACTCATTGCTTACGAGCAAGGAGTGAACCAAAGAAATTTGAATGTATGTGAGAAAAGAAAGGAGAAAACTATGGCATTGAAGGCCAATAACACGAACTCTAACTCTTTAGGGTCTGAAAGCGATGAATTTGCCTTAATCACAAGGCAATTCAAAAGCTTTCTAAGGAAGAAACAAAAGTATCATCAAAGTGGAACAAAGGTAAGGGAAACAAAAATTTTAAGAGCTCTAAAGACATGGTTTCTTTTGAATGTAGGAAACCTGGACATGTGAAAGCTGATTGCCCTACACTCAAGGATCACTCAAGCAAAGAAAAGGGTGAGGAGAAACCCAAGTCTAGGAAGGACAAAAAGAAATTTCAAAAGGCGTTCTAGGCAGACTCTGCATCCGATTCATCTGAGACTGAACCTGAAGATGAGACAACAAACTTGTTCTTAATGGCAGATGATCATCTTGATCAAGAAGAGGTATGTGAACTATCATACGACCAACTCCTTGAAGTTTCTAAAAAAATTCATGCATTATATAGAAAGCTTAAGAAAACTCATATTGCTTTGAAATTGGAGCTTTTGAATTTACAAAAAGAACATGAAATTTTGATTAAAGATCATTCAACAGTTGATTCAAATCATATGGCTCTACTTGATGAATTTGATGATTTAAATAAAAAGTATTATGAATTAATTGAAGAGCATGATTCATTGAAAGTTTCACACACCTCACTTGAATCTGATTTCAATAAATCTAAAGAGATAGAGCATAATTTGAGAATTAATAATGATGCTTTAAAAGATACTAACTTGAGGATTAAAAATGAATTGGATACACTTAAGAGAAATTGGATGACACCTACACTTGATCAAAAACCAAAACCTAGGAAGAGGCATTACTACCCAAACCATTTAAGAAATCCTTTTTCAGGAGTTAGATGCTTTTCAGGTGGCATGCTAGAACACATCACATATACTTGCACTATTCACCATAGTACACATTAGGTGTGGAGACCCAAATTGCATGAGTCATAGCAAAGCACACATGCATTGCATTCTACTTTTCATAAGAAGGAACCCAATCCTACTTGGGTTCCTAAATCTAACATTTGATCATTTTGTAGGTAAGCTCTCACAAAAGGCCTCGTGAGAGTATGTGGTACCTGGACAGCTGATGCTTTTGACGTATGACTGGCGATGCCAATCAATTCATTTTTCTGGAGACCAGGACATGAGGCAAGGTTACTCTTGGAGACAACACCACCAGGAAGGTGGTAAGTGCAGGTATAATTGGTAATTCCAAGAACCTTATGATTGAAAATGTTTTGCTTGTAGATGGATTAAAACACAACTTGCTCAGCATTAGTGAACTTTGCGACAAGGGCTTCATTATATAATTCTTTGTAAATTCATGCATTATAAATTTAAATAATAACACTATTTTGCAGGGAAAGAGGATCAACAATGTGTACATGCTTGATTTAAATAACATTGAATGCGCTGCATCTTTTGCTTAAAAACTGTTGTTGATGATTCGTGGTTGGGGCATAGAAGATTATGTCATGCTAGTATGAAAACCCTTAGGAAAGTGACCCAAAAAGACCTAGTTAGAGGTGTCCCCAAACTGAAATTTTCTAAAGACCACATTTGTGATGCCTGCTAATTAGGAAAGTAAGTTCACTCCTCTTTTCACCCCACTAAGGACATTAGCACCTCTAGATCTTTAGAAGTCCATCACATGGATTTTTTGGACCCTTTAGCACTGCCAGCTTAGGAGGGAAAGTCTATGGTTTTGTAATTGTTGATGACTACTCGAGGTTCACTTGGACTACATTTCTTCACACAAAAATCAGTCTTTTGAGGAGTTTAGAACCTTTTTTTACTTGGATTCAGAAAAAGCTAGGTTGTGAGATCTTGATCATCTATAGTGACCATGGGGGAGAGTTTGAAAATGAAAGGTTTGGAGATTTTTGTGAGGACAAGGGGATTAGCCTTGACCTGAGAAGACCTTGAGGAGAGAAAGAGAGAGATGGAGAGAGAGAGGATCTTGTGAGGGGGAGCTTGTGAAGGGATTCACAAGGGTTGCTTCAAGGATCGCTCTGCTTCTTCTTCGTCTAGAGTTTCTCATCCGTGGAAGGGTTGGTAGAGGTAAGGAGTCAGCATATGATTGTGGTTCTCTGCCAGCTTCAGGAGGAAACAAAAGGAGATATGTTCTCTGCCTTACCGGGGTGGCAAAAAGGAGATTCTTGTAAAGGCTTCTCTGCCTAGCTGTGGGGGATAAAGGAGAGTCACGTTTGTAGTGCAATACTCAGAGGGCGCCTCTGGGGAGTGGACATAGGTCGAGTTGACCGAACCACTATAAATTTCTGTGTTCTTATTTTCTTGCTTCCGCATTTATTTTTCTCATGGTGTGATTTTGGTTTATGTGTTCTTTGTTCTTTGTGAAAAGAAATTTTTAAAATACCAATTCACCCCCCCTCCTCTTGGTTAGATTGGGACTAAGTTCATAGGGCTTAACATCCCTAATAAACTTTCAGGACTGTTCTTGGGATATTCTAATATTGGGAAGTATTTTAGGGTGTTTAACAAGAGAACTTTGATGGTGGAAGAAACTACACAAGTTGTGTTTTATGAGTCTGATCCTAAAAATCATGGAGTTGAGGATGATGATAATGTTGGAGAGATTACCACCGGAGTAGAAAATTTGGAGAAGGGAGTAGAACACCAAAACACTGAAGGAGTAGGAGATGTTATCAAAGGAGTAGAAAATGTAGATTTGGAGGAAAGGGTTGGACCTTCACACATATTGCCTAGATATTGGAGATTCTCTATAAGTCACCCAAAGATTTGATCTTAGGAGACCCTTCTATTAGAGTTAGGACTAGACATGGACTTAGAAAGAAGGTGAACTAGTCGGATTTTATCTCAATGACTGAACCCACCAACATAAATCAAGCCCTTTCTGATGAGTTTTGGATTTTATCCATACAGGAGGAATTGAACCAATTTGTTAAGAATGATGTTTGGGAACTTATAGAAAGACCTAAGGAACAAAGTATAGTTGGAACCAAGTGGGTCTTTAAGAACAAGGTGAAGGATTCTGGAATGGTGGTTAGGAATAAAGCAAGATTAGTGGCTAAGGGGTATAATCAATTAGAAGGGATAGATTTTGAGGAGTCTTTTTCCCCTGTAGTTAGATTGGAAGCCATTAGAGTGCTATTAGCCTTTTCCTGTTATAAAGGATTTAAGCTTTTTCAAATGGATGTCAAGAGTGCCTTCTAAAATGGGGAAATAAAAGAGGATGTGTTTGTAGAACAACCCCCAGGTTTTAAGAGTTCCCAATTTCCAAATCATGTTTTTAATTTAAAAAAGGCCTTATATGGTTTAAAGCATGCACCTAGAGCTTGGTATGAGAGGCTTAGCACATTCTTACTAGAAAGGGAGTTTGTTAAGGGGAGCGTAGACACCACCCTTTTTCTTAGAAAAGTTGGAGAAGATTTGCTCATTGTTCAGATTTATATGGATGACATACTTTTTGGATCTTCTAATAAGAAACTTTGTGATGAATTCTCTAAAATAATGAGTAAAGAGTTTGAGATAAGTATGATGGGAGAGTTGTCCTACTTTTTGGGGTTTAGCATAAAATAATTAGAAGATGGAACCTTTCTAAATCAATTAAAATACCTAAAGGACATTTTGAAGAAGTATGAGATGGATAAACCCAAGCCAATTAAAACTCCCATGACTTCTAGTATTCCGTTGGATAAGGACCCAAGTGGTAAGTCTGTTAATAAGAAGAAATATAGAGGCATGATTGGATCTTTACTTTACTTGACTGCTAGCCGACCTGATATAATGTTTAGTGTTTGTCTTTGTGCTAGATTTCAAGCTAACCCTAAGGAATCCCACCTGACTACAGCTAAGAGAATTTTTAGATACCTTTGGAAACCCAAGGCTTAGGATTTTGGTACCCTAGGCACTGCACTTCTTTTGAGATTATTGGATTTACTGACTCTGATTTTGCAGGATGTAAGGTGGATAGAAAAAGAACTTCTAGAACTTGTCAATTGATGGAACAATCTTTGGTCTCATGGTCTAGTAGAAAGTAAAATTCAATTGCACTTTTCACTACTGAAGCTGAGTACATTGCCTTAGGATGTTGTGTAGCCCAAGTCCTTTGGTTGAAACAACAAGTATTGGATTTAGGATTACCTGTAAGCACCATCTCAATCTTTTGTGACAACACTAGTGTTATTTGTATTTCTAAGAATCCTATCCAACATTCAAGGACTAAGCACATTGACATTAGACATCACTTTATTAGAGACCATGTGACAAAGGGGGACATTGAGTTACACCATGTGACAAATGAGAATCAACTGGCTGACATCTTTACAAAACCACTGGCCTTCGACACTTTCAGGTCTTTAAGGTCCAGATTGGGTGTGTTTGACATAAATGCATGAACTTGATTTTTATTTGCTTTTCTATTTCGTTCTTCTTCTTTGCTTGTCTTTTTCTTTCTTCTTCTTTTCTTCATTTATTGCTTTAAATTTTTTAGTTTGTTGTTTACTTTTTATACTTTTTAATCATCGCTGAAATGATATTGTATGCCTTGTTCTTGCTTTTAAAAATTTGTAGTCATTATTTTATATCTCTTAATCCATCAAAGGATAAAAATATACCGTTGATTGTGTCTCTTTCTCTAACATATTTAGTGGCACAATTTTTTTTTCTAATCAATATTCAATCTCAAATTAACAAATGTAGTATGCAATTAAGATCTTTTCTAACCTTGCTATAGCTAATCTATCTTGTATATATAATGATCAAAATCTCTTGTCACATCAAGAATTCCTCGTTAATCTTGTCAGTGCATTTATTTCATATGATTGTTGATTCTGTTTTATGAATTGTTCTTCTCTATATTAGAGAGTGAGTTTTTTCTTCTCTAATATCTAGAATATATACCAACAACTAAGATTATTTAAGAGTTTTTGAAAGAGAATGGAGCTTACAAAATAAAAAAAAAAGTGGCCATTGATGCCAAAATCAAAAGATGCGCAATGATGCCAAATTGAAAACAAATATATATACAAACTGTATAAAAAAGAAACGCAAAGTGCAATTCAAATTGATAAGAGGCATAAAATCAGCCCACCAAAAAGCAAGCTCTCATCTACTTTCAAAAACTTTTAAAACTTGGAAGAATTCATATATCACTTGATAAAATCAAAGGCTTGATTTTGGCTTTTTTGCGATTGTGATATTATTACTTTGATACATTATTCTATAAGATATTTTTTGTGAAACGAAGTGGTGAACGGATTCTTTTTTCATATCCAATTGAATTCTTTGAGTTAGGTCATTGATTTCAAAAGACGATTATACCATAAAAGAAAAACCGAGCTAAGGGTAACCATGATCAGATATTCTACCATTTTTTGGATTTTTTTTGTTATGTTGTTAACTCATTAACTTACAAATTTTTAAAATCAATCACATGGAATACTACATCCATTTCATGCCTTAGTTCATTAAAAAAAAAAAAGGGTTTTACTTACTTTATGTCCTCGTTCCTCCTCCTTTTTTAGATGTCAAAAGGGGGAGTAGGATGTTTGAGTGTTTTCACTACGTTATGTATTCTGAATCTTTATAAGTTTTCTATTTTTTTGCACTGCTGTTTTGGAATTAATCATCAGAGTGTTTTTCCATCATCAAAAAGGGGGAGATTGTTGCAAATCTATTTTCATGAAATATGTTTTAATGATTTCAAACACTCTTGTTTCTCTACGGCTGCCTTTCTCCACTGACATTTCAGGGCCACAAGATCAGATGGCAATCGTAACCAGCTGAAGATTGGGTAGACTAGGTCTGAGTCAGTCTGTATTTTTCTTTTTTTCCATTCTTGAGTCAATTGTAACCATTGAAGTGTTCTGATGCTAAGTAACCCTACACACACACACTTGAGTGAATTTTTCTATCTGACTTAGAATTTCTATTTTTACTCACATCGTCCCGGATGATATTATTGTTATCCTGGATGATATGGTTCAAAACATAAACCCTTAATCAATCATCTTAGTTAAGACATCCTTCATTAGCCGATCGGTCTGTACAATACATGTATCGACCAGGACGATAGGCTTAAAACAGAAAGAATTAGCCACCATGATCTATTTAGGCATTCTTATTTTTGGCAATCGACCAGGATGATATTGTATCATCATGGAAGATTTGATACAATTATGCCTAAATTAATTTGACAGTTAAGGAAAGTAATTAAGGATGATTGATACGATCACATCATATTGGACAATCTCAAGATTGGCCGGGACAATCAGTTTAAAAAAATTAGTTGCTCTTGGACGATCAATATCGGGCAGCTAACATTCCGGGCAAAAGTCTGACAGATCAGGATCGGCCAGCTCAAATTTCGGGCGATGCTCTAGACGATTTTTCTCTGATTTGAACTAATCGTCCGGGATAATAGTGAGATCGGCCTAGACGATCAAGCTATTTTGGATACATTCAGAACTCTTTTCATTGTGATTGTCTGGCCGATAGTCTGTGATTTGAACTAATAATACAGGACGATTCATGATCATCCTGGATGATAGGAACACTTTTTCTTCTATTCGTCCCAGATTGTCCCGGCTGAATAGGCTCAAATTGCTCTGATCGTACAGGATAATATTAATATCGTCATGGACGATAATGTCAGCAACTTGCAATTAATGAGCTATTTTGAAGCTCTTCTATTTAAGGACTATTGTTCAATGTTTTGAACAATCTTTTGATACTGTCTTGACCTGAGAAAGCCTAGAGGAGAGAGAGAGAGAGGATCTTGTGAGGGGGAGCTTGTGAGGGACATTCACAAGGGTTGCTCCAAGCATTGTTCCACATCTTCTTCCACTAGAGTCTCTTGTCTATGGAAGAGTTGGGAGAGGAAAGCTTCAGTGATTCATCGAGGTTCTCTGCCTGCTTTAGGAGGAAGCATAAGGAGTTGGGTTCTCTGCCTTGCCGGGGTGGTAAAATGGAGGTTTTTGTAAGGGCTTCTCCGCCTTACTGTGGGAGCAAAAGGAGAGTCACTTTGGTAGTGCAATACTCGGATGGTGCTTCCGAGGAGTGGACGTAGGTCGAGTTGACCGAACCACTATAAACCCTTGTGTTCTTTTTCTTGCTTCCGCACTTAATTTTTTTGCACTTATTTTTTTAAGGTGAATTTGGTTTGAGCATTGTTGGTCTTTGGTTTAAAGATTTTTTTAAAATACCAATTCAACCCCCCCCCCTCTAGGTTATCCTTGGGCCAGTTCATAAGGGACTAACATCCCTAATGAACTTTCAAGAGGAACTTACTTAAATCAGTTGCATACGAACCCAATGTATATTGGTACAAACTGACTTCGTAATCTATTATCATCCCGTACGAACTAAGTTTGTCCGATACGAACAGTTATACCATGGGCTGGTTTTGACAAACTGCATGAAGTTATCAAAACTGAAAGGATAGAGCATTTTCGTCATGGGACAAATAAGAGTTCATCTGGGAGAAATTTTTATAGAGAGCATTTTGTCCTGGGCCGAATAGGAACTCGTTTGAACAAAAATTTTCCAAAGAGCATTTCATCTTGGGATGAATTAGAGTTTGTCTGGATAAAATTTTTACAGAGAGCATTTTAGCTTGGGCTGAAAATAGGATTTTGTTTAAACAAATATTTTCAAGAGGGCATTTCGTCCTGGGACGAATTGGAGTTCATCTGGACAAAATTTTTACAGAGAGAATTTCAACCTTGCACGAACAGGATTTCATCTAAATGAAAATTTTCTAGAGAGCATTTCATCTTGGGATGAATAGAAAAATTCATCTGGACGATCAAGACTTAGAAAAATTTTCTTACTTCCTGTTCGTTCCATTGCGTTTCCAAGGGAATAACTGACTTGATCGTCCCGTACAAACCTAGTTCATCCCGTACGATCAGTATGATTTTTTAAAGATCTCCCCAAGTGTGTGTGTGCAAAGTTACTTAATTACAAACACTCCCTCTTAAACTCAATACAATGAAAAGTATAAGCTTCAATTTACAAATTATCTCATGCTGAATTTTGATTTTAAGTCTTCATTAGTCTGGAGTTTGATTATCCTGAAATGTTAGTCCACACAAGAGCAAAAATAGTTCTTCTAAAAAGTGGTAGGAGAAAAACAAAATTTTAAAACAATAATATTTGGAATCATCAAAACTTTATAATTTGCAAGAATGTAAAACGTGCAAACAGCAACTCTCGTAATAATCTCCTCCTTTTTTATGATAACAAAAAAATTATTGTTTCGTATAAATTTTAAATTCTAAGAATCTCCTAAACTCCCCCTGAATTGATGAAAATATGAATATAAGGAGGCATTGCACAACAATTTTATCTTTTATTTATTTATTTATTTATTTATTTTAAATTTTTTTAATAAACAAATACGATACGAAGATACGAAGATAATATAATAACATTAAAAAAATACTATGATACAAAAAATGCACACAGAGGACACAGATACGATACGAATAATATTTTCTCCCCCTTTTTGACAACAACAAAAAGAGAAGAAGAAAAAGAACAGAAATGTAAGCAGTCATATGATAATTCTTTGATAATTAATCCTTGATAGTGATTGAAATAAATTTTACAAATAAAATCAAATCATTTGGTAAATCAAAATGATTCATAGAATTTAAAAAGAGATATAACATTGATCATAAAAAGTATATATCAAAAACATAAATAAATTTAGATATTAAGATAAAGAAAATCATTACATAAAGGATGAATATAAAATTTGTATATTTCAAATTTCAATACAAAATATAAATGTATAGAAGATCAATTTGAATTAAGAGATTAAAAGATTTTGGAAAGAAATAACTACCATATGTGGCGCTTTGCGCATCTTTTTCAATAGTTGTGGAAAAATTTTGTAGATCTTTTTACTTGTGGGCTTATTTTGTGCCTCTTTTTCAAATTGCGAACCATTGCACATTCATTTTGACTTTTGTATATTTGTAAATTTTTCAAGAGTAATCTTGATCTTTCCAAAATTAATAATAAAAAATTTCAAATTTTTCTAAGTGCATCAATATTTATTGATAAGTGAAATACAAAATAAGAAAACATCACAATTTCAATAGTAATATTAAATATTAATGTAGTCTAATAAGAGAAATGAAATTGACATTCTTAATTTTATCAAGTTATAAGTAAAACTTAAATTTAGAAAAATTAGATTTTCTAATGAATTCAATTTTGAGTTGCAGTTTAAATTATAGCACTTGTAGGATCAAAATTTTTAGTGATTTTCATATAGGCTAACACACATTTCAAAATCAAATTAAAACAAAATAAGATAATTTGCATTGATATCATTATAACGGATATTACAAACTAAGGAATGATAACAATACGACATAAAAACTCAAATACTAAAACATCAAATGAAAAGTACATCGCAAAAGGAAAATACATCACAAACTACTAAAACACAATCACATCATCTAAAGAAAAATATAATCAAGTACATGAATCACTCTGATGGTCGCTAGTTTGGAGGAGGAGGAGGTACAGTACTGAAGAAATTAAAATAGTTGCTTATCATAAGCAAGTTGGAACCAATATCATTCATCTGCTCTCTTATATATCCCATATCCTGATTGTACTGAACGTCCTGCTGTAAGTGAGTTTTAATTTGATCAAATCTTTGATCAAAATGAGACTCTAAGCGATCAAATATCTGAACCAAATCTTTGTAATTTGGTTCACTAGCAAATGCAGGTGCAGGTTCAACTTCCTCCTCTGAGTCACTAATCACATGTGTTTTATGTGGTTCATCTTTGTTGAAGATTGCTCTAAAAGATTCGTCGTTGTAGTAGAGAGGTTCTTCAAAATTTTGAACTGGATGAACTAATTCATACTTCTTTGAAAGTTCGTTAGGGATGTTAAGCCCTTATGAACTTAGTCCCAAGCTAACCAAGAGGGGGGTGAATTGGTATTTTAAAATTTCTTTTCACACAGAATAAAAATCACATAAACCAAAATCACACCACAAAAATAAATGCGGAAATAAAAGTGCGGAAGCAAGAAAATAAGAACACAGGAATTTATAGTGGTTCGGTCAACTCGACCTATGTCCACTCCTTGGATGCACCCTCCAAGTATTGCACTAAAAAGTGACTCTCCTTTAGCCCCCACGGCTAGGCGGAGAAGCCCTCACAAGAACCTCCTTTTTGCCACCCCGGCAAGGCAGAGAACCTATCTCCTTTTGCTTCCTCCTGAAGCTTGGCATGGGACCACCAACAAAAGCTAACTCCTTACCTCTACCGACCCTTCCACGGACGAGAAACTCTAGACGAAGAACAAGCAGAGCGATCCATGAAGCAACCCTTGTGAATCCCCTCACAAGCTCCCCCTCACAAGATCCTCTCTCTCTCCCTTCTTAGGTCAAGGCAGCAGCCAAAGGTTACTAAAAAATGTTGAACAAGAGCTCTTAAATAGAAGAGCTTCAAAGGAGCTCATTAATTGCAAGTTGCCGACATTATCGTCCAGGCCGATATGGACATCGGCCTGGCCGATAAGTACAAAACTCAGATGATCGGCCAGAGCATCGCCCTAGATGCAAAGATGGACGATTGAAAGTTGGCTTGATCGTCCGGGCCGATCTCACGATCATCCTGGCCGATCAGTTCAAATCATGGGAAAATCATCCTGAGAATAGCCTTGGATACGAGCTGGCCGATATTTATCGTCCTGAAGTAACTTAAGATTTTTGACTGGATCGTCCTGGCCGATCCTGCGATCGTCCAGGATGATATGATCGTATCAATCATCCTTAATTACTCCTTTGATTTCCTGATCAATTAAGGCATAATTTGTGAATATCTTCCAGGCCGATCAATGATCGTCCTGGCTGATAATTTAAAAATACAGTATACCTTAATTGTCTATGGCGGCAACTTCTTTCTATTTTGAGCTTATCATCCTGGCCGATACACGTATCGTCCAGGCCGATATGTTAATGACGGCTGCCTTAATTAAGAATCCTTATTTAGACTTTTCTGTTTTAAGCCTGATCGTCCAGGCCGATATAAAAATCATCCTGGCCGATATGAGTAAAAACAGAAATTCTAAGTCTCTCAAGTGTGTGTGTAGGGTTACTTAGCATCAGTCTCTTTGACATTACAAGTAGACTCAAGAAGTGAAAAAAGTACAGGCTGACACAACCCTAAACCTACGCAATCCTGAACTGGCTTCGTCTGTTCGTCCGATCTTCGATTCCTGAAAAGTTAGAATAAACAAGTAGTCCAAGTGAATCAATAGTGTTTGTCAATCATCAAATCACAGGTCATAAAAATAGGTTTGTAACAATCTCCCCCTTTTTGATGATGGAAAAACACTACGAAACCAATAAGCAGTAAAAGTTCAGGATCGACATAAAAGGAATATCATAAATTTCTCCCCCTTTTGACATATCAAAAAGGAGGGAACACATAAGAATAATAGCAAATCAAAATGTTTTTTTTTTGTTTGCCAAGGCATGAAAATGATATAGTATTCCATGTGATTGATTTAAAAACTTGTGAGTTAATGAGTTAATAATCTCATTAATCCATAGAATAGTAGAATATCCGATCATGGTTACCCTTAGCTCAAACATTTTCTTAGGGTAGAATCGTCTTTTGAAATCAATGACCTAACTCAAGGAAATAATTGGATATATAAAAAAAATTCATTCATCACTTGGCTTAAAAAAAATTATCTTTATAAAATAATGAACCAAAGTAAATTTGTCACAATTGTAAATCAATCGAAATCAAGCCTTTGAGAACCAAAACTTCAAAGTTCTGAAAGATTTAAAAAGAGAGAATAGCTTTCTTTTAAGTGGGCTCATTTTATGCCTCTTGTCAATTGAGTTGGTGATTTTCACATCTTTTTATAATTGTTCAATTTTGGCGTCATTGCGCTACTTTTGTTGGCATCATTAGCCAAATTTTTTTTTTGATTTTGCAAGCTATATTCTCTTTTATAACCTCTTAAAAAAAATCTTAATTGTGAGTATATCTTCTTAGATATTAGAGAATAGGAGCTCTCTCTCTAACATAATGAAGAATTACCACAAACAGAGTTAATAATCAAGGACAAGAGTAACGAGGGATCATGATGTGACAAAAAAACATGAACCATTATAATTACAAGATAGATTTTTTTAAGCAAGCTTAAGAAAAGATCTCAATTTTATAAATAATTTTTACTTTGAGATAGATTTTTGATTAGAAAAAAAAACTATGCCACTAAAATAGGTTAGAGAGAGAGACACAATCAAAAGATATTCCTACCATCTAAGAGATTAGGAGATGAAAAAACATATTGACTATAAATTTTCAAAAGCAAGGACAAGGAATATAGTATCATATAAGTGATGATTTTGAAGACTAAGTAAAAAGATACAAAAGAAAAATAAAACACATCAAAAAGCTAAGAAAAAAATAGAAAACAAAAGCTAAAGAAAATACCTAAAAGATCAAGTTTCATACATTTATGTCAATCACACACAATCTGGTCCTTAAAGAACTGAAAGTGTCGAAGGCCAGTGGTTTAGTAAAGATGTCTGCCAGTTGGTTTTCAGTTGTCACATGGTGTAACTCAATGTCTCCCTTAGTCACATGATCTCTAATGAAGTGATGCCTAATGTCAATGTATTTAGTCCTTGAATGTTGGATAGGATTTTTAGAGATGCATATGGCACTAGTGTTGTCACAAAAGAATGAGATGGTGCTTACAGGTAATCCTAAATCCAATACCTGTTGTTTCAACCAAAGGACTTGGGCCACACAACTTCCAAGAGCGATATATTCAGGTTCGTCAGTGGAAAGTGCAACAGAGTTTTGCTTCCTACTTGACCAAGAGACCAAAGATTGTCCAATGAATTGACAAGTTCTAGAAGTGCTTTTTCTATCCACCTTGCATCCTGCAAATTTAGAGTCAGAAAAAACAATAATCTCAAAAGAAGTGCTATGTCTAGGGTACCAAATCCCTAAGCCTTGTGTCCCCAAAAGGTATCTAAAAATTCTCTTAACAGCAGTCAGGTGAGACTCCTTAGGGTCAGCTTGAAATCTAGCACAAAGGCAAACACTAAACATGATATCAGGTCGGCTCGCAGTCAAGTAAAGTAAAGATCCAATCATGCCTCTATACTTCTTCTGATCAACAGACTTACCACTTGGGTCCTTATCCAATGGAGCACTAGAAGTCATGGGAGTGTTAATTGGCTTGGCTTTGTCCATCTCATATTTCTTCAAAATGTCCTTTATGTATTTTGGGCAACAATATGTCCTAAAGCTATGTTCTTCTTTCTTTTATAAGCGACATGACCAATTTCAGAAAGTCCATGAAGATAGATAAGGATTAGTTGGGCTTCATCTATAGGTTTTCTAGTCATAATCAAGTAGGTTACTGTTGAAAGAAGAGGAGTAATATTGAATGTATCACCAGTTTTATGAATAATAGAAGTTCAAAGAACATGCTGGATGATACGAGCATTGCGAACAAGAGATGACACTTTAGGCATATGATCCTTAAAAATAATTCCTCTAATCACTTCTTTTATTTCAGTCCAGTCAAAATCAGAAGTAGTGGTCATAGTATGAACTCTAATTCCCTCAGTCCTTAAGTTCAAAAAGATTCCTTGGTCAGCCTTGGTGATTTCAACTTTCTTCTTAAAAACATAGGACTTGATTACAGAATAGTCGGAGTTGAAGGACAAGTTTGCTAGGAAATAATGAAAGGTCTATTTGTTGTAGAGGTGGACTAGTGCGAGAATGAGACCAAATTAAGTTGAAGCAAACAAGTTCATTACCTGAAAGGTCAATTGATCCTGAATAAGAACTCTAGAAGGGGTTATCTTAACGGAGACAAATCTAGGAAAGATTCTTCGTTAGCTTTGGACAGAATATTATAGGAAGATTTTCTATCTGGACCCTTGGCTAGAACCTTTTGTTGTTTTCTTGAACTTGCCATGGATAAGATCTAAAAAAAGAAAGGGTTCTGAAAGGGATTTGTGAGTGTGACTGTTGAGTTTATAGCCGATCAATTTAATGAAATACGACTGTTCATACTGACGAAATTATTTTTGTCCCGTACGAAATTCAGTTCGTCCAGTACGAAAAAAATTCGTTTGGACGAACGTATGAGTCCAAAATTAAACGAGTTTTCATAATCACACAACTTATGAAGCATCCTTTCGTATATAGTTTTGACCAAACGATCGTACAGACGAACAGGTAATCGTCCTGGAGGATAAAAAATTTATTATCATTTTAATGGAAGTTGAAACTGTCCCCCACATCGATTCGCCAAATGTTCGTTCGTATGAATATAATATTAAAAATGACCTTATTCGTTTAACTGATAATCAATCATCTCGTCGTTTGAAAATTTCATCCAGACGATCATAACAATCATACAGACGAAGTAAAAGTTAAAAACTGAAAAACTGCATGCAAATGGTTCAAATATGATAGTTGACAAACTACAAAATTCTTCCCGTACGAAAATATTTTTGTTCTGGATGATTTTCACTCAATTTTTCAAAAACATGCACTCAATCAAAACTAAAATACAAACATACTAAAAATACAATATAAAAATACATAAAATCACAAAAATCATAAATACATAAAGTAATACACTCATAAAAAACACACAAAACATTAACTAAAAACATACATCAATGTTACAGAAATATTTTAATTATGCATTCAAATCGATCACACCAAGCCTTGTTCTTAATGTACTGAAAGTATCTAAGGGTAAAGGTTTTGTAAAAATGTCTGCAAGTTGATTTTCTGTAGAAACATGAGTGAGTTCAATTTCTCCTTTGGATACATGATCCCTTATGAAATGATGCCAGATGTCTATATGTTTGGTTATTGAATGTTGAATAGAATTTTGAGAAATATAAATAGCACTAGTGTTATCACAATAAATGGGAATAGTGTCTATAGTTAATCCTAAATCAATCAACTGTTGTTTCAACCAAAGTACTTGTGCCACACAACTTTCTAATGTAATGTATTCAGCTTCAGCAGTAGATAGGGCTTCTGAATTTTATTTTCTACTAGACCAAGAGACTAAAGAATTTTTAATAAATTGACATGTTCTAGAAGTGCTTTATTTATCTACCCTACAACCTGGAAAGTTAGAATCTGAATAACCAATTATTTCAAATGAAGAGCTAAACTTAGGATACTAAATTCCTGAGTTCTGAGTTCCTAACAGATATCTTAAAATCCTTTTTACTGCTGTCAAATATGATTCTTTTGGATCTGATTGAAATCTAGCACACAAACAAACACTAAACATGATATCGGGCCAGCTAGCTATCAAGTAAAGCAAATATCCATTAATCTCGATAAATTTCTTTTGATTAACAGATTTTTCCTTAGGGTCCTTATCCAATTAAACTGAGGAACTCATAGATGTACTAACAGGTTTAGCATTATCTATTTTATACTTTTTGAGGATGTCCTTAACATACTTTGACTGACAGAGAAATGTACCCTCCTAAATTTGCTTAATGCTAAAGCCAAGAAAGTAACTTAAATCTCCCATTAAAATCATTTCAATTTCACTACTCATAATTTTAGAATAATCATCACAAAGATTTTTATTTAAAATTCCAAAGATGATGTCATCATCATAAATTTGTATAATGAGTATATCCTTTCCAAATTTCTTCAAAAAGAGTTATATCAACACTTCCTTTCTCAAATGATCTTTCAAGTAGGAAGGTGATTAATCTCTCATACCAATCCCTAGGTGCCTATTTCAATCCATATAATCCCTTTTTCAATTTGAAAACATGATTTGGACGTTTAGAATTTTTAAAACCTGGAGGTTATTCTAGAAAAACATCCTCTTGAATTACCCCATTTAAAAAGGCACTTTTTACATCAATTTGGTACAGTTTAAAACCTCCAAAATAGGCAAATGCTAACAAAATCCAGATTGCTTTAAGTCTAGCTACAAGGGCAAAAGTCTCATCAAAATCAATCCCTTCAATCTGATTATACCCCTTAGTAACTAATCTAGCCTTATTTCTAATGACTACTCCTGAGTCTTTCATTTTATTTTTGAATACCCACTTAGTTTCAACTACACTTTTATCATTTGGCCTTGTAGTTAATTCCCAAACTTTATTTCTTACAAATTGATTTAACTCTTCTTGCATAGCCAAAAGACAAAACTCATCCGAAAGTGCTTGATCAATAGTTGTGGGTTCTATTATTAAAATGAAGGCTAAATGATTGACTTCTTTGTTTAATCCACGCCTAGTCCTTACACCCTCACTAGGTTCATCAATTATTAATTCCTTTGGGTGGTTTTTAGAAAATCTCAAATATCTAGGAAAACGGTTTTCTATCTTCAAATTTTCTTCCAAATGTATTTTATCAATCTTTTGGGAGTTAATCTTAATTTCATCTTCTATAATATTTGGCTCTTCCAAACTTCCAGATTCATCAAATACAACATGTGTGGTCTCCTCAATTACCAAAGTTCTTTTGTTGAATACTCTATAAGATTTTCCAACACTTAAGTATCCTATAAAAATACCTTCATCTGATTTTGGATCAAATTTTCCTAAGGCAGATTTTCCATTATTATGAATAAACACCTTGCAACCAAAAACATGCAAATGTGACAAATTTGGTGTTCTTCCTTTTAGCAACTCATTGGGTGTTTTATTTAATTTAGATCTCATATTCACCCTATTCAGAACATAATATGCAGTGCTAACCGCCTCAGCCCAAAAATATCTAGGAAGTGAGTATTCTGCCAACATTGCTCGGGAGGCTTCTATTAATGTTATGTTTTTCCTTTCGACTGTCCCATTCTGCTAAGGGTTTCTAGGAGTATAAAAATTATGATCAATTTCTTTCTCCTTACAAAAATCCTCAAATCTTTCATTTTCAAATTCTCCTCCATGATCACTTTGTATAGTCATAATTTCACATCCTAGCTTTCTTTGAATCCAAGTCAAAAAATTTCTAAATTCCTCAAATGATTCACTCTTATGAAATAGAAATCTAAACCATGTGAATGTTGAGTAATTATCCATACTCACAAATCCGTATATCTTTTCTCATACAGTTCTAACTGGTCTATATGCAAAATCTCTAATGATTTACTAGTTCTAAGATCATTATTGGACTGAAAAGAGGACTTCCCCTATTTTCCTAATTGACATGCATCACAAAATAGGTCCTTAGTAAAGTCTAATTTTTGTATACCTCCCACTAGGTTCTTTTGGGTAATCCTCCTAAGGTTTTTTATGCTAGAGTGACAAAGTCTCCTATACTAAAGCCATGATTCATCAGATATAGTTTTTAAATAAAAAGTAGTAGGAGTTTGAATGCAATTCAAATCTAGCATATACACATTGTTTACCCTTAAACCATTTAAAACATCATTTCCATTTAGGCTTAATATGGAGCTAGTAGGAAAAATTTTTACACAATACCCTTTATCACATAGCTGGCTTATACTTAACAAATTATGCTTTAAGCCTTCTACCAATAACACATTTTTAATATAAAAATTCTTAAAATTTCCAATCATACCTGACCCAATTATCTTCCTTGTGGTGTTATCACCAAGTGTAACCTTGCCTCCACTCATGGCTTCCAGCGTTATGAATTGTGCAGTATCTCCAGTCATATGTTTTTAACATCCGCTGTCTAGGTACCATATGCTCTCACGAGATCTTGTGTGAGAGCGACCCTGCAAAATTATCAAATGTTAGACCTGAGATGTAATATCAAAATCTGCTCCAGGATCGTCCAGGACGATCTGGGATCGTCCTGGGACGATCAGTTGAGAATTTGCTCCAGAATTTGTCCAGATTTGCTCCAGGTGTTTTTCTGTAGGCATCGTCCTGGATGATTGAGGCATCAGCCAGGCTGATGTGCACTGTTCAAAATATTGGCCGGAGAATAGTCCTGGGAAACGTCCAGGACGATCAAATTTGGTCTGATCGTCCTGGGACGATCTTGCGATCGGCCGGGCCGATCTGTGTATTATAAAGCTAAAATCAGTCGTTTTGAAGAGAGAGAAAATCAAAATAAAATATCTGATTTTTCTGAGGAGAGAGAAAGTCGAAAAGCTTTTTGGAAAAGTTGATTTTTGGACGACGCGGAGCCGTTTTCGTCCGACGAGATTGTTCAGGAAATCCTATGAGATTCAGTTAGTGTCTGGGAAATCTGAAATGAGCTCAATCTGAATTTTGTTCTGTTCCGGATCCTAGGAAATTTGTTTAGGTGCTATAAGCACTATATATGTATTCTGGTGTGATAAGCACATCTATTCTGGTGCCGCGAGCACAAAGGGAGACATAAGGGGCCTGGATCCTATGAGATTCAGTCAATGTCAGGGAACTTAGCTATTAATTATATATCTGATATCTGATATCTGTTTGTTCTGATATGTTCCATTCTGATCTATTTCTGATTTGATATATGTCTGTTTCAGTTCCGATCTGATTTTGATTTGATATGTTAGTATCTGTTCTGATTTGATCTGTTTTGTTATGAACTGTCCAATTATGATTTATGTATGAAGATTTCGATATCTGTCTGATTCTATTTTGGTTTCTGATTTGAATTTGGGTCTGATGTGTTTGGTTTTGGATTCTGGAAATTTTGATTGGGGGTTTGTTGCTTTGCTGAGCTGTTGAGCTCACTCTTATTTTCTGGTGGTTTTCAGGTTCTGGGAAAGGGAAGGAAGTCCAGGATTAGATTTCAGAGTCTGATTAGTATATGTATTGTTTTATACCTTTTGATTTTTGTACAATCATGGCTTTTCTGTTCTGTCTTTCTTTCTGTCTAAAAGCCATGTACTGTATTTGTAGATGATTGTTGTAGATGATTATTTTGAGGAAAAGAAAAATATAGATGTTTTGTTCCACTGCATTTGATGATTTATAGTAGCTCTGGTCTGTTCTGTGTGTTAGTTTTTGAGTTGAAATAATTTGGAAGATTTAGTTCAGTAAGCAAATTCCAAAGCCAGATCCTGGTCAGTCAGTTTATTCATTTTTGTACCGCGACCCGGTGCGAGCGGGATCCATCCCGGTGCGAGCGAGATCCATCCCGGATCGGGTCGGGTCGTGACAATCTTAGTGGTATCAGAGCATTGGTTTTGGAATTTGGTTGGATTGTACAACAGAGCTATAGGAAGCGATCTGTAGTGAGTCAGTCTGGGGTAGTTTTGGTTTGTTTGGCTTTTTATTGTGTTGTTTTTGTGATCGTTTTCTGGATTTTCTGGATTTTCTGTATGGATCAGCCAGACCCAGACATGACTGACGGGCATAGTTCCAATCAGGCAGCACCAATGGGGAGTACAGCCCCAGTGGCCGGTGCTGACACGCTGTCACAGTTTGCTACGCTTGTTGCTCAGATAATGAGCGAGACTCAGAGCAGAGCTTCTACTGTTAGATCAGATGACATTGATAGACATTTGCAGTTGTTTTTGAGGTTAAAGCCTCCGAGGTTTGAGGGCGCTATTGAGCCCAGAGCTGCTGAGGAGTGGCTGAGGAGGCTGGAAAAGACTTTTAATGGGATGCAGTGTCCTGCGGATAGGAAGGCCCCGTTAGCAGTGTTTTTGCTAGATAGAGAGGCTGAGCACTGGTGGGTTGGCCAGCAGGAAGCCAAGTTTCAAGGCAGATTAAACTCTTTGATTATCTGGGAAGAGTTCACTGAGGTATTCCGAGATTGGTTCGTTCCCTTTTCTGCACGACAGCATATGCAGGAGACTTTTCTGAGGCTGGTTCAGGGGAGCAAGATTGTGATGCAGTATGAGGCTAAGTTTACTGCATTAGCCAGGTACGCTCCGCAGCTGGTTAGCACTTCTACTGAGAGGTGCTACATATTTTTGAGGGGACTACGAGACACTTTGAGGCAGCCCCTGATACCGTTCCGGATTACTGATTTTTCTAAACTTGTGGAGCGAGCTCATTTGATAGAGAATGACATGATGGCTACTCAACAGCGG
>NW_021319409.1:106131-114252 GCF_001605985.2 Dendrobium catenatum
TTGATCGTATAGTACGATCCAGATCGTACAGTACGACCAAGATATCAAAATTAAGCCATTTTGATGAACATTCAGCGGATTAAGTTAGGAAATATTTTAAACATCGGACTGTACAATCATTGATCGTACGAGTACGATTAGAACAACTTTTCAAATTCAAATCTATTGCCTATTATGGACGGGCGAGGTTTCTATTTATAACAGATCGTACAGCATGATGTGGTGATCGTACAGTACGATTAGTTATATTCAAAAATATTTTTTTAGGAAAAATAAAAATATTTTATTTATTTCAGTTACATCAGATCGTACAGACGAAATAAATTTTGTAAGTACAGATGAACAGAAAATTAAAATATTTATAATCATTTTTTCCCTCTGTGTGTGCGTGATCAACAAACTAACATACTATCATTACAAGACTTGACTCAATAAATGAAAATTACAGACTAATTTAATACGATCAATTTTATGCAATCTTGAGCCTTGAATCTTTAAGAACGGTGCATGATGTACCTGAATATTAGTCAACATAGAAAGACATTATGCACTGCAAATACTAGGAGAAATAAAAGATTAATAAATATTATTTGTTATCATCGAAATCATAAACTCGGAAGCCCGAGTTGCAACACGAGGTCCCAACAAAAGAATAGTAGAAAAATACCTAGGTACATATAAGTGAACAAGAATGAGTACCCAAAAAAGAATGAAGACAAAAAATAACAACCTACTCTAGCTTCCCTTCTAAAATACGATCACAATGATCACCTGCATAAATGAATTCCGAAAAAAAGCATAATGCCACAAAAAAGACATAGCAAAAATTAGAATTGAATACTAGCATAAAGAATAATACAACAGTTATAGGTCCAATAATTGTCCAAATTCCATCTAGATATTAATCAAAAATGAAATTCTTAACCCACCAGCAAAAAATATACCTGATAATGATAGAAACAACACACATAAATTGTTAAGAAAGCTGCTATTTGCATGTTTAAATTCTTGAAACTTTGTAAGTTTTTGATGATTCCAAATATTATTGTTTTAAAGTTTTGTTTTTTCTTCTACTACTTTTTAGAAGAATGTTTTCGCTCTTGTGTGGACTAACTATTCAGGATAATCGAACTCCAGACTAATTGAAGCTTCAAATCAAAATTCAGCATAGGATAATTTATAAGTAAATTGAAGCTTGTACTTTTCATTGTATTGAGTTTAAGAGGGAGTGTTTATAATTAAGTAACTTTGCACACACAGACTTAGGGAGATCTTTAAAAAATCATACTGATCATAGGGACGAACCAGGTTCGTATGGGATGATCAAGTCAGTTATCCCCTTGGAGGAGCAATGGAATGAACAGAAAGTGAAAAAAAAATTCTAAAGTCCTGATCGTCCAAAAAATTTTTTTTATTCGTCCCAAGATGAAATGCTCTCTGGAAAATTTTTATTCAGATGAAATCCTGTTCGTGCAAGGATGAAATATTCTCTGTAAAAATTTCATCCAGAACAACTCCAATTCGTCCCAGGATGAAATGCTCTCTGGAAAATTTTTTTTCTGACGAAATCCTATATTCAGCCCAGGATTAAATGCTCTATGTAAAAATTTCATCCAGAACAACTCCAATTCGTTCTGGGATGAAATGCTCTCTGAAAAATTTTCGTTCATATGACCTCCTATTCGGCCCAGGACGAAATGCTCTCTGTAAAAATTTTGTCCAGATGAACTCTTATTCATCCCAGGATGAAAATGCTCTATCCTTTCAATTTTGATAACTTCTTGCAGTTTGCCAAAACTAACCCATGGTATAACTGTTCGTACCGGACAAACTTAGTTCATACGAGGCGATAATAGAGTACAAAGTCAATTTGTATCAATATACATTGGGTTCATTTGCAACTGATTTAAGTAAGTTTGTCCAAGATGATCCACAATCGTACGGGACGATCCACTATGTACAAACTTGAAAATCAACAATTTTTGGATGGTTTTTTGTGTCTTTCCTATATAAAGTCAATTGGAATTCCCTCTTAATCTTTTTGCCTATTGATCTTCGTGCCAATTGAAGGGAGACTCAAGGAGTTAGTCTAAGAGAGTGTTTGAAGGAGGATTCTTACTACTGAAGCGTGAAAGATTTACTTGGTACTTAAAGGTAAGAATATCTACTTGTGGTTTTTGATTACTTTACTCTTTTTCTATCTTCCTTTTAGATTTCTTGTGAGAAGATCTGTCAAGGAGATTCGGTTCTCCGCCGACACTTTGAGAGTGCAAACAGCCGAAGGGTTCTCTGCCCACACTTAGAGAGTGTGAATAGCCGAAGGGTTTTCTGCCCACACTTGGAGAGTGTGAAAGGACGAAGGGTTCTCTGCCCATATTTTGAGAGTGTGAAAGGATGAAGGGTTCTCTGCCCACACTTGGAGAGTATAAAAGGATGAAGGGTTCTCTGCCCCCACTTGGAGAGTGTGAAAGGATGAAGGATTCTCTGCCTACATCGGGAGAGTGTGAAAGGATGGACTGTTCTCTGCCAACATTGGGAAGAGTGTAAAAGGATGACAGTTCTCTGCCACACCGGGTAGTGGTGGAAGAGAGTTTTATAAAGGCATCTCTGTCTTGCTGTGGGTGCAAAAGGAGAGTCACTAGTGGTATTTGTGCAATACTCGAAGGGTGCCTCCGGGGAGTGGATGTAGGTCGTGTTTGACTGAACCATTATAAATCTTATGTCTTTTTATTTTTTGCTGCCTTTTACTTTACTGTTTAACTTGTGGTTAAAAAACATTTTTCTATAAAATTCATTAAAGTAAAATTTTGGTATAAAATTTTAAAAGAGGGTAAATATTTTTTTTTTAATTACCAATTCACCCCCCCTCTTGGTTAGCCATTGGGACATAAGCTTAGGTTTAACAATCTAATTCATATTGAACAAGTTTCAATAAGTAGAATTAGAAATTTACTTCAAAATCGGAAGTTTAGACTACTTTTTGATTAACGTAGATGGCTACATATGGAAACCAAAATACACCTGAGGGTAACTCTATAACTTAACCTCCATTGTTCGACAATATTGCTTTTGATTTTTGGAAAACATGTATATCTACATTTTTACAGTCACTGGATTACCGTATGTGGATATTAGTTCAGGAAGGGTATATAAAACCAACAAGACTAGTTGACGGAGTTAGAGTTGAAACACCTTTTGTGGACTGGATAGTAGAAGAATGTGACTTAGCACAACTAAATACCAAATGCTTAAATAGTTTCTTTTATGAACTTAAATCAGAAGATTACATACATGTTTCTACTTGCAAGAGTGGAACGGACATATGAGATAGACTTTGTATAACGTATGAGGGGACTAATGAGGTTAAGAAATCTAGAGTTAATATCTTGTTGCATGATTATGAACTGTTTCGCATGAAATCAAATGAATCCATTTGATATGTACACAAGATTCACATAAATAGTCACCTCCTTACATGCATTGGGTAGAGAATTAACGAATGCTAAAATGGTTAATAAGATTCTTCATTGTTTGCCTACTTCTTATGTTGTTAAAATTATTACAATTACAGAGTCTAAAGATCTAAACATTTACTCTATTGACAATCTTCTTGGTTCGCTAATTACTTATGAGCAAGGAGTTAGCCAAAGAAAGATTGATGCAGGTGAACCATGAAGGGAGAAGAACATAGCACTAAATGTGGAGAAATCTAAAAGTGAACACTCATAACCTGAGGATGAAGATGACATCGCACTAATGACTAGACAATTCAAAAGTTTTCTAAAGAGGAAGAAGAAGAGGCGCCAACAATGGAATCAGAGTAAATTTAATAGGAATGTCAAGATTTCAAATGATGTTATTTGCTATGAGTGCAGGAAACCTAGACATATTAAGAAAGATTGCCCAAAACTCAAAGCCATTCCTAGAAAGGAGAAGGTAGAGGACAAACCAATTGTGAAGAAGAGCAAGAAGAAATTCCAAAGAGCTTTCTGGGCGGACTCAGCTTCAGACTCGTTAGAGATGGAAAAGGATGAGAAAGTCACTAATTTATGCTTAATGGATGATAATCTTGATCAGTCAGATCAAGAAGAGGTATGTGACTTAACTTATAATAAACTTTTTGAAGTTTTTGAACACATGCATGATGCATATAGGAAGATGAAAAAAATGCATACTAGTTTGATCTTAGAATTTGAGAAACTATAAAAGGAACATGAAATCATTAGGAAAGATCATGCTTTAATTGATGACAACTGCATGAAATTACTTGATGAGTTTGATGGCTTAAATAAAAATCATGAAATTTTGAAATCATCCGATGCTGAACTTGAAAAAGAATTTAAAAATTTTAAGAATGAATCTTAGAGCAAAATTTGTAGAATCAATTATACAAGTCAAATTTTGGAAGATATGAATTCATTTTACAAATTGAAGATAAAACCTCTCGAGGATAATGGGATACCCCCTAAACTTGAAGATTTCACTAATCCTATTTTGTATCCTAAATTTATGCAATCCCTAAATAAATAAATAAATAGTAGAAGACTTAGGAATCCTTTTCTAAAAGTCAAATGTAACAATTGTGGATTGATTGGACACATAACTCACACATGTACTTTGAAGAAGAAAACTTATTTGGAGTAGAAATCTATGATCCATAAACCTAGACATATCATACATGTATCTATTTATAAATTGCCAAAAGGAGAACCCAAACTTGTTTGGGTTCTCATGTCACGACCCGACCCGATCCGGGACGGATCCCGCTCGCACCGGGTCGCGGAACAAAAACGAA
Organism: Dendrobium catenatum; assembly: GCF_001605985.2. Lineage (NCBI taxonomy): Eukaryota > Viridiplantae > Streptophyta > Magnoliopsida > Asparagales > Orchidaceae > Dendrobium > Dendrobium catenatum. The sequence goes on from NW_021319409.1 coordinate 110,927, forward strand.
CAAACTGACTGACTAGGATCTGGCTTTGGAATTTGCTTACTGAACTAAATCTTCCAAATTATTTCAACTCAAAAACCAACACACAGAACAGACCAGAGCTACTATCAATCATCAAATGCAGCGGAACAAAACATCTATATTTTTCTTTTCCTCAAAATAATCATCTACAAATACAGTACATGGGCTTTTAGTCAGAAAGAAACAGAAACAGAAAGCCATGACTGTACAAAATCAAATAGGTACCAAAACAATACCTATACTGATTCAGACTTGAAATCTAATCCTGGACTTCCTTCCCTTTCCCGAACCTGAAAACCCACAGAAAACAAGAGTGAGCTCAACAGCTCAGCAAAGCACAAACCTCCATCAAAATTTCCAGAATCCAAAACCAAACACATCAGACCCAAATTCAAATCAGAAACCAAAACAAAATCAGATAGATATCGGAATCTTTTGTACATTAAATTACTAATCGGACAGTTCATAAACGAAAACAGATCAAATCAGAACAGATACGAACATATCAAATCAAAATCAGATCGAAACTGAAACAGACATATATCAAATCAGAAACAGATCAGAACGGAACAGATCATGAATAAACAGATATCAGATATCAGATATATAATTAATAGCTAAGTTCCTGTCACTTGACTGAATCTCATAGGATCCAGGCCCCTTATGTCTCCCTTTGTGCTCGCGGAGCACCAGAAACAGATGTGCTTATCGCACCAGAATACATATAATAGTGCTTATAGCAACTAAACAGATTTCCTCGGATCTGGAACAGAACCAGAATTCGAATTGAGCTCATTTCAGATTTCCCAGACAACTAACTGAATCTCATGGATCCAGGGCCCTATAATCCTTTGTATAGCATATACAATCAGCATATCAATTCAGATATAATCAGACAAAATCAGAAATCAGACAAAATCGGCAGCACAACGGCGAGTATATAGAATTTACACAATTTTTCTTGAAAAATAAAATTTACCAAAATTCGTACAGACTGTAGATAATAACATTCAGAACATTTAATTCTACTGCACAGACAATTTCAATTACACAAAAAAATCAGTACGACTAAAAAACTCCGTCGAATAAAAAATATCCGGACAAAAATCTTTCAAAATATAGTCAAAACGTGCACACCCGCCACGGAACAATATACAAAAAGTTACGCGGTAAAAACTGAACAATCAAAAAGATACGGACGGAAATCGCTAACGGAAACAAAATCCGGACAGAAAATACCGCAAAAACACGACGGTTCTGAAAATTGAGAAAGGCTGAATGTGCCTTACTCTTGCGATATACAATTTCTGAACAATCTCGTCGACGAAAACGGCTCTGCATCGTCCAAAAATCAACTTTTCAAAAAGCTTTTTCGACTCTCTCTCCTCAGAAAAATCAATATTTTATTTTGATTTTCTCTCTCTTTAGAATGATAGATTTCAGCCTTTATAATACAGAGATCGTCTCCGACCGATCGCAAGAGCATCCCAGGACGATCAGACCAAATTTGATCGTCCTGGACGGTTTCCCAGGACTAATTCTCCGCCGATATTTTGACAGTGCACATCGGCCTGGCCGATACACTCAATCGGCCTGGACGATGCCTACGATGAAAAACACCTGGAGCAAATCTGGGCAAATTCTGAGCAATTCTCAACTGTGATCGTCCTGGACGATCCTGAGCAGATTTTGATATTACAATTCCCCAACTCAAAAACAATGTCGTCCTCGACATTATCCAATCCAAACTCAGTCAGAACAAGTACAGGTACGAACTGTCTTCATGTCAGACTCCTTCTCCACAAGTCGCTTCCCGTATGCAGTCGGTGCTTCTACTTGGACTTTAACCATCGGAATCTCTTATTCTTACTTTCGACATCGTACGCCAAAATTAACTCTGGCTCTTCCTTGTACCCAGATTCTCCTGAATCTCAACCTCATCAGCAGACTCATGATCTTTCCTCTTGAGTCTGATACCCACTTCCTCAATGGATACGTGAAACACATTATGCACGTCGGGCAATCGAATCAGAAAGCAATGTTTGTAAGCAGATTTTCACATCCTTTCCAGATTCAATTGGGCCAACATACCTTGTACTTAAGCTTTACTCACCTGACAAATCTGCCACCACCCTTCATCGGGCTGACTTTGACAACACAAAGTCACCAGTTTGAAAACTCAACAAACCTGTGCTTCTGATTGTAATACTTCGGCTGTCGATCCTGAGCCGCTTTCAATCTTTCTTTTATCAAACTGATCTTCTGAGCAGATTCATCAGCAAAGTGGCACCCAAAGCCTTTCTATCTCCGATCTCAGTCAAAGACAAAGAGTACGGCACTTCCTTTGTCAAACTGGGCTTCCGAGTTTATGATTTGATGACTAAACAATTAATATTTATGTAATCTCTTTATTCCTAGTATTTGCAGTGCTATATGTTCCTTTCTACTTGTTGACTAATATTTCGGTTCAATATAGCCACCGTTCGTTGAAGATTCAAGGACATCAACGATGCATAGAATTGTCGTATTAAATGAGTCTGTAATTTTTCATTTATTGAGTCAAGTCTTTAATGAGTTTATGTTAGTTGTTGATCTGATCCATGCACCAATAGAGGGAGCAAAAAGTTGATTATAAATATTTTAACTTTTTCTGTTCATCGTACTGTACGATTTATTTCGTACTGTACGATTCTGTGAACAGAAATAAATTAAAATAATTTATTTTTCCTGGAAAAATTATCTCTCTTGAATAGTAACTAATCGTACTGTACGATCACCACATCGTACTGTACGGATCTGTTTAATAGAAAGCCCCGCCGTCCATTAGATTAGGGCAAAAATTTGACTTTGAAAGGTTGTTATAAGTCGTACTGTCACGATCATAATCGTACTGTCGATGTTAAAATATGATTGCCTAGTTTAATCCTGAGAGTTATTCCAATCCAGAAAAACGGCTGAAAATTTTGTCATTTGGATCGTACGGTACGAACTGGATTCGTACTGTACCGAACTGGATCGTACAGCACATCGTACAGGACATGTACAGTGATCTAACAGGCTCAATTTGCACACTCGGATTGGCGATCTTCGCGATCGTACAGTACAGGATATTGACGCCAAATTGAGTATTTTCTAGGGTTTTTGAGCCCTCTTAATTTTAAGCACTCTCATAATGACTTTGTAAGAGTCTTTTGGCAGCCACTGTGTTCTTCTGTCTTCTTTTGAAAACTTTGAAGAGAGGACTGAAAGGGAGGAGGAAAGGGTGAAGTTAGAGAGGGAGAGATCCTTGGAGTGGGGTTTCAGGAGTG
>NW_021319410.1:0-4397 GCF_001605985.2 Dendrobium catenatum
ATGGTATTTTTTAAATTAAAAATTTGTGCCCCCACAGATAAATAATTCTTGCTCCGCCACTGTTTGTAAGCACTATCTACTGATCATCATGACATGCAAGGATCCGATGCACTTGTTTTGCAGTTTGAGATTGACTATGTGGGGCTTGTTACACTTGTTGCATATTTCTTATTCATGTTTGTAGGGAGTCCATCGTATTTACAACTCACTCAATGTTGCCTTTCTTTGGTGGACCATCGTACTTGCAAGTTGACGGGCTTTGATAGCAAGACTCTATATAGATGACTATGTATTAATGCTAACCATGAGGTGCTGGTTGATATTCAATCAAATTATTCATAGCTTAAATGGACATTTGCATTTCCATGCTTGATTAAGCATTCAAAGTTTAGTTCCTTGCTATTAATTTAGGTTTGAATCCAACTATAGTCCCTCGCAATGCATTTGCAAATGTTTTTGTTATTCGACTCTAATTTGGCTCAAAGCACATTAATTTAGACGACTTCATGTAGTTTGTTAAAGTCCAAATCTCTTATGGTTCATTCAAATTCTCTGTGTCGTCATTCAAATAGAATTCTTATGAATTGTTCAATTCAAATTAAGGATAGTTCATTTTCCTTTGATCGAGCCAGAGCTCATGCCAATTGTATTTGGTTAACTTAAGTTTGAGTTTTGACCTAGTTATTTGATTCGGGTTTGGTTCAAGCTTAGTCCATTTAAGTTCAAGTTTTCGTTTGAGTTTGAGTCCGACCTTGGTTCAATTAAGTTCCTTGTGGTCCATACAAGTCCCCTACTATTCAAAATATTCAAGTACCCTGTGTCATAAGTCAAATTTCGGCAACCTCCCGGTATCTCCCCTGTTTAGGAAAATTTTAGGAGTCTAGGCCTCCCGCCACGCTATAAAAAAGTGTGTACGGTCGGAGTCGGATGATACCGAGGCAATAAATCTTCAATCAAACCACACCAGAGAAAGGCATGTATGGGTCTTCACTTGTTTGAAAGCGCAGTTATTTCCCAGATGGTACTGAGACGCGTACGGGTAGTTATATTTTTTCCCGTTGTGCAAAGAAAAGCACGTACAAGGCTCATCTGCCTCGTTGTAAGAACCACACAAGTTCCCTCCCACCATGCAAGAGAAAAGCATGAATCTGGGATCCCTCGGTGCACCGCAACGAGCTTCCTCCCACCGTGCTAAGAAAAATATGCATAGGTGTTTGCTCGCCACATTACGAGGGCCAAAAACGAGGTTTCAAAGTTTTAAAATTTTATACCAGCGTAGAGGGGATGATGGAGTGTCGAGGCAAGAAAATCGATGCAAGCACTTTTCTTCTTTTTTTATTTAATTATACTTAACATTAATTAATTATAATTAATTATAATAATTATCTTTGTTAATTATATTTATTTATAATCAATTATAATATTATAATTATTAAAAATTACTTATAATTTAAATTTAATTAATTATAATTAAAAATATTAATTAATTGTAATTTAATTATGATTGATTTAATAAATAATTAGTTAAAATTTAAAATATTAATTATAAGTTAATTATACTTTTTATATAAAATTAATTTGTTAATAATTATAATAAATATTAATTAAAATAATTATAATTAAATTTAATTATAATTAATTGAAATTAACTATAATTAAAATTAATTAAGCCATTAATTAATCTCTCCTTCCTCTTTTCGGCTAATTATAAGATTTGGCCACAGAAGCGCATTCAAGGGAAAAAGTTACCTTCACAGCAAGCATGTTGATGTAGACAAAGGGGGGTTCAACCCATATCCAAAATAATATGAATTTTGGCTTCCCATGAGTCTACTAGCTCAATCAAAATTGAGCTAGAATTTTAGCTCATTTATAAGCTGGATTTTAGTTCATTAAATAAAACTAAAAGATAGCTCATTATTAGCTAAGTTTTAGCTCATATTTATCTTTTATTTAATGCACTTTTTATTATAGTTTTTAATGCCTTCTTTTATGATGTCTCTTGGGTTCCAAAAAGCCCTTTTTGGAATCCCAAGATAGTTATTTAGTCTTCCCATGTATGACTCCTTGGCTCCCACCAAGGTTTTTAATTTTTGTTATGTGCTTTTGCCCCCTTGGATTCCGGCCGACTGCTAGTTTCCCGTGCCTGGGCTCCCTCCCGTGACCGTGGCCCCTTAGTTCCTATGCGGCCTCCTTGGCTCCCGCGGCTGCCACTTCGGTTCTTGGGTTTGGGATGTTTTTTCGTGCAAAGCATTTATGTTTTTTAATGTTTGTAATGTTTAGAATTCCTATGGGAATTTAATGTTAGTGTCTTTTGGTCTTCCCCTTTCATACCTATATATATGGGGGGTATTGTAATGTTTGAAAAAAAGTGAATGATAAGTTGTTTTTGGAAGCTATAACCTGCGGGTTTGCTTTGGAAATCCTGCGGGCTCTTTCCAATATTCTTTCTCATCCCCTCCGGAAATCCTGCGGGCTCTTTCCACCCTTCTTCTCGGGCTCCTAACCTCTTTCGTCTCTCCACAAGTGCCACTCCACCTGTATCCTTCTTCTCTAAGTGAAGCAATTTTAGGTTGTCTTTGAGATCGAGTCGAGTTTGTAGTTTTTAACTTCTTTTAATTTCTTAATTTGAAATGTAAGAGTTTGTTCTTCTCTTTTCTCGTCCTTAGTCATTTTCGTCGGTAGAAGTCCCAGTCTTCCGTTTATTACGGTCGAGAAGTATAGGCTCCCCTATATTTTTTGCCCGCATCATTTTGGTATCAGAGCAAGTTAGGAAGTCGTAGGTTTGTGAGTTTGTCAAGTCAAGTCTTGTCAAGAGTTTTATTTTAGTTTGTCGTGAGTCTTATTGTGAGTCTAAGTTTAGGTTGAGTCTTTTGAGCCTTTCTTTGAGTCTTGTTTTTTGAGTTTTGTTTCAGTCGTCAAAAAAATGAAAAAGGACAAAAAAACAGAAGAAAGCAAACCGGAAGAAAATGAAAATCCTATGGATAGGTGGATTCCGACAAAGTCAACACATCCTTTGGAGTATGAGATGTACAAGCTTCAATCATGGATGCACATACGTACAGAAAGGTACTTTAAGAAAAAGCAGCGTTTACAAGATCAATTTCTGAAAGAACGAGATGAGATCATGCAGAAGTATGAAGATTTGATCAATGAATTTGATGCACCGTCTTCACCTCCTCAAAAGAAACCAAAGCTAACTCATCGGGAGATGAGTTTTTCAAGAAGGGGAGAATTTGATGTAGACAAAGGGGGGTCAACCCATGTCCAAAATAATAGGAATTTTGGCTTCCCTTGAGTCTACTAGCTCAATCAAAATTGAGCTAGAATTTTAGCTCATTTATGAGCTGAATTTTAGCTCATTTATGAGCTGGATTTTAGTTCATTAAATGGAACTAAAAGATAGCTCATTATTAGCTAAATTTTAGCTCATATTTATCTTTTATTTAATGCACTTTTATTATAATTTTTAATGTCTTCTTTTATGATGTCTCTTGGGTTCCAAAAAGGGCTTTTGGAATCCCAAGATAGTTGTTTAGTCTTCACATGTATGACTCCTTGGCTCCCACCAAGGTTTTTAATTTTTGTTATGTGCTTTTACCCCCTTGGATTCTGGACGGCTGCTAGTTTCCCGTGCCTGAGCTACCTCCTGTGACCGTGGCCCCTTGGTTCCCGTGCGGCCTCCTTGGCTCCCGCGGCTGCTACTTCGGTTCTTGGGTTTGGGATGTTTTTCCGTGCAAAGCATTTAGGTTTTTTCATGTTTGTAATGTTTAGAATTCCTATGGGAATTTAATGTTAGTGTCTTTTGGTCTTCCCCTTTCATACCTATATATATGGGGGTATTGTAATTTTTGAAAAAAAAGTGAATGATAAGTTATTTTTGGAAGCTATAACCTGCGGGTTTGCTTTGAAAATCCTGCGGGCACTTTCCAATCTTCTTTTTCATCCCCTCCGGAAATCCTGCGGGATCTTTCCACCCTTCTTCTCGGGCTCTTAACCTCTTTCGTCTCTCCACAAGTGCCACTCCACCTGTATCCTTCTTCTCTAAGTGAAGCAATTTTAGGGTGTCTTTGAGATCGAGTCGAGTTTGTAGTTTTTAACTTCTTTTAATTTCTTTAATTTGAAATGTAAGAGTTTGTTCTTCCCTTTTCTCGTCCTTAGTCATTTTCGTCGGCAGAAGTCCAAGTCTTCCTTTTATTGCGGTCGAGAAGTATAGGCTCTATAACGACCCAAGATCCGTGTAGTGAAAGGATTCATCTGATCGATCATTCATTTTCTTTTTTTTTTTCTTTTCTTTTCTTTTTCTTTATCAGTTATTCGTATCAATATATACATCCAGAGCCAGAGATAATTACATTACAGAAAAGAAACAGCAGTGTATACTATAATTCACATAT
>NW_021319410.1:4497-6461 GCF_001605985.2 Dendrobium catenatum
TGATATAAATGTAATTTGTGTAATTATCAAGTGTTGTAAAAGTTAATTTTGAGTTGGGGTACATAGATCCAAAGCTTGGATTCCAAAGAGGAAAGGATGCCCTTTTGGGAAGTATTCCTTTTTCCATTTGAAAATCCAAATTTGGATCACACTTCTCCTATACCCAAAGAGGAAAAAGTGGCCTTCTCCTTAAAAGGGAAGTGTCCTCTTATCCATTTGAGTAGATTACCTCAAAGAATTCAAGGAGCTCGAAGAAAAGGAGCCCAAAGAAGAACAAGATTGAAGACTTGAAGATTGGGAGTATCCCACTCAAAATTACTTGCGTCATTACTAGGCTTAGAATTTGGGTTGTTGTCAGTGATGCCCGGCCACTTTACTTTCTGCAAAACTCTGGTTTGTAATAAGCAAGGCAACTTTGCCTATGGACATTTATTAATTAGTTAATATTTGATGTGATGAATTGATTGCCTTTAGGATTGCCTTCTTTTCCTAGTTTTTTTGGCGATTGTGTGCCGCTTTTGTTTTCGCCTGGATACGTGATACTCGTGAGGGTGTCAAAGTTTTCTACTCATAACTTTAAAAGTCTAAAATTTTAGTGAGTCTAAATAACATAGAAAGATAACGAATCTAAGAAATTAGCCGGGGCTCGACCCCGGGGTCGCATGCATATTTCTGCATTTCTTCTTTCCTTGTTTTAGACCCTTCCCCGCTTGCGGGTAGAGTCCGAATAGTCCGACCTATGAGGATGAGGTGCCGAACCTGGGGAAGTCCAGTCTTCTAAAAAATTATTTTATAAGCCTGTTTTTAAAATTTCAAGCATATTTGATTTGGAAGTTGTTGACCAGCATGGATTGTATTAGATACAAATTAAAAGAGTCAAAAGTTTTAAATGCATCAGTTTTAGCATTTTAGCACTCAACATAAGTCAAAGGGGCCAATTAGGAAAATTTCTAGACGTCGGCCCCAATTCTCCAAAACTTTAAGCACAACGTCCCTACCACTCTTTCATAAAAGATCGGACTCATCTCTTTTAAATCGATTAGGTGGTTAGCTGGCTCCCCAATCCAGGCCGGGGTAAGTCCAGGCATTGCACTGCATTAGTTAGGATCGGACGACTGTGGTCCAGTGTCCAAAATAGATTTAGGATCCGGGGCAGATGTTTGATTATAAGACCCCAAATTTTGGGAATATAATCCCAAATTTCTAATAAAATGCTCAACTTCAATTAAAATTTCCTTTCAATCCTAAAATGTAAAGCCCAACACTTAGATTAAGTTGGGACACTTCCGGATGGTTCTGGAATCTCAAAGGGTCCCCTACTTCTCTTCCCTCGATTCTGTTAATAAATGTTCAACCTTAATCCATTCCCTTTTGATCTTCCAAAAGATTCTATTCGATTTTTTTTGATATCACTCCTAGAAAATCTAACAAAATTTCATTCTTATTTTAATCGAGAGTTTTCGTAGAGGACTCTGTCTCCCTACGATGTAATTAACTATGAGGACTTGCGCTCGTAGGAGATTTGGAACCACACACCTGATTTCAAAATTAATCTTTTTTTAAAATCTTCTTAGATTTCCATGGAAAAAAGTTAAAGATCGATTGTCGTTATCATATTAGAAGAATTATCATTGAAAGGTGTTATCTCCTTTTGGGGAGGTACACCCTTCTTTGATAAGGCTTTGGATATGAATTTGACAATTATATTCTTTGAATACCATAACTGGATTATTTAGTTAAACTTTACCTTGTCCCCTCGGGGCCGTGTGGAGTTCTCTTTAGAATCTAGCCATGATATTCAAGATGAATTTCATGATTCTAAGTCTTAACACCGTTATGGAATTTTATTTTCATCCTTCGGGGTGATTTACTTTTCTGAACGAGTTGATTCGACTTCTAGAATTAGAGTTAAATCTAAACTTTAAATTCCCAAAGAAAACTAATATTTTTCAAAACCTATTTTC
>NW_021319410.1:6561-44426 GCF_001605985.2 Dendrobium catenatum
GTCAAATTGATTGGATCAAAGTTTGGGTATGTTTGAGACTTGAATGAAGTTTGAGATTTGAGCTGAATGAAGCTTGAGATTTGAATTGATCAAGGGTTGGGATTGACTTGAAGTTGGAGTTGATCAAAGGTAGGGATTGATTTTAGTCTGGAGTTAATCAAAGGTAGGGATTGATTTGAGTCTGGAGTTGATCAAAGGTAGGGATTGATTTGAGTTTGGAATGATCCTAGGATCTAGAGGGGTTCTAAGATCTAGGATCTGGAGAATCCTAATCTCTAGAGTAGGCCCTAAGGTTTAGAGTGGATCCTAAGGTCTGGCTCTAGGAAAGGATCTTAAGGTCTAGAGTGGATCCTAAGGTCTGACTCTAGAAAAGGATCTTAAGGTCTAGAATGGATCCTAGGATTTAGAATTAATCTGGAGTTTGGAAAGGCCTTAGTGACCTCATATCAAAAATGAGGTCAACACCGCCGGTTATTAATTAAAGCCACCGAAAAATACCCGCCAGAAACAGTTTCCTACGCCGGGGTTTTTTTGCCGCCGGAATGCCACGGGTGTTTTAAAAAATCGCCGGAAATCAATCGTTAACCGCCGGAAACAACCACCGGTAATGCCTGAATTCCTATAGTTATATAATATGGCTACCTTTTTTATATTTGCCAAGTTTTTCTCTTTTTTTGGGAGAGGGTTTTCCATAAATTAGAAAAGTAATAAACATTCTTTTATAAATGATATTCATGTATATTTTAATTTTTACCCTTCAAATTAACCAGCTAGTGTAAATAATAAATGCTATGTTGAATTATCATATTCTTTTTATATGGCACCCTTCAGATGTGCAAGATAAATGAAGAACTAAAAGTAGACCACAATGCCTTAATCTAAGAAAGTTATTAAGATCATACAAGCTCCTTAAGGAACTAAAAAGGAGATTTGGCAAGCTTTCCCTAGCTGAACTTGACACAAGAGGGCACACACCAATCACAAGGGATTCTCGCAAAGGGAGCATTCCCTAATCATGTGAAGTTTTCTAAGGAGTACTTCACTTTCCATGCTCATTAGTGATTTCTCTAGAGAAATACTCGCCCAAGCTTGGGGGAATCCACATGTTGGCAATCACTTGAGAAAAACTTAATCGAATGGGCAGCTGTATTAGAAGAACTCATCCAATTGAGGCATCATCCTGCTTGGTAGAATTCATCTGACTACTACACACATCTTAATAAAACTTGGCTTGAATAAAGGGGCACCCTTTAGATCCACTCGTTGGAGGTGTCCCAGAGCACCTTTTGAGATTGCTGTTCACATGCATCCACAAGAGTTCTATTTGTGTCTACAGCAGAAATATCATATACTTTTTTTATTTCTGAATAGATGTAGCATCTTATGTGGCCCTCCGAATCTTATAAATATCGAGATGACATACAAATTAATTCTATTTTTTTTAAATTGTAAAAAAAAAAATTCCATAGTTCTCCTGAGTTGCTCATCTTTATTCTCTCTCTCTTTTACTTTAACTTGTCTTACGAGTAAAATGTACGTAGGCGTTGTCAATGAAAAAAAAAAATCTAAAATCTAAATCCCTGCATTAACTTAGTGCGGAAAGGCTTTATTAACATCCTCGTACGTTATTAATTATTAATTTGCTGATACCAAACTTTCCCTTTTTTTCCATTATAAATACATGGCAAGCGGAGTTGGACAACCTTGCACCATCGAGGCCTTAGAGATAATTTCTTAGTAGAACTGAGGAACCTCTCATAAATAAAGATGGTGTCCATCAGCATTGAGAACCCTTTGGCTTTTGGTGCTGGCCTTCTCGGTGAAAATCTTCAACCTCTCTCTCTCTCCCTCTCCCTCTCCCTCCGGTCATCTTTTAGCCTTTGTATATGTGTTCTATTTTCCTAATAAAGCGACTATTTATTTGTTGTTTTAACTTTTTTTTTTTTTTTTGACTTATCGACAGGAAATATTTTATCATTCTTGGTGGCCTTAACGCCAATGTGAGAATTTCTTTTATCAATTTATTGTGTTTAATGAAACATCATACGGTTGATAAAAATTTAAGCAACATTAAATACTTTTTGACGTTCTGAATGGTCATGAAACATTCATGAATTATGAATTAATTATATATATATAAGACGAATAGATACATAAAGAGAAGAATAATCTTTTTACTAATTAATTCATGAATGTCCCATGACCATTCAGAACGTTAAAAGATATTTAATGTAACTTAAATTTTTATCAACTGTTATTTAAGGTATTAGTTGATAAAAATTTAAGCTACATTAAATACCTTTTGACGTTCTGAATGGTCATGGGACGTTTATGAATTAATTAATAAAAATATTATTCTTCTCTTTGAATTAATTAATAAAAATATTATTCTTCTCTTTATGTATATATATATATATATATATAACACTAAAAAATAAGATATTTCACTCAATAATAACATATTTCATCTAAGAAAAAATAACGTCACATCATTTCGAATTCATGTTTCACCAGAAAATTTGGCAACTAAGAAACGGGCGAGATATCTAATATATTTTGCACACACTAAGAAACAGGACAGATATCTTTTAGTTTCTAAAAACAACTTATTTCGCACAAAAATAGAATTCTGTGCTACTCCTTTTTTACATATAATATAAAATATGATTAATTTGTTAATTTAGAAAGATATCACAACTGCAGTTTATAAATAGCAGCTAGCTAGAATGGGCAGTAGATTAAATATAAATTTCTTTCAAGTAATTGGTAGAATTATTCTTGTAAAACACTCGCTGAAATCATATCGTTATTTGCTAATGAAATAAGACTTGTATTTTGAAGGACTACATTCTATAAGGTGTACCGGAAGAAGTCTACTGGTTCCTTCCAATCAACGCCATATGTGGTTGCTTTGTCCAGTGCAATGTTGTGGCTCTACTATGCCTTTCTTAACCATAACGTGCTCCTGCTCACCATCAACACATGCACATGTGCCCTTGAATCTGTCTACATAGCCATTTACCTTTTCTATGCTTCCAAGAAAATAAGGGTTAGCTGTGCCACCTTTTCTGCTTCTCATTCTATCTTTTTCCGTATTAAACCATAGAATATAGGTATCGCAACTTAATAAACTATTACTATACAATTTCTATTCTTGCTATTAATTTGTATTTCAAGTTAGTGGGATTTACATACATTAATTCCACTTTTTTTTTTTTAATATTTTAACACAAACTTTGATTTATTTAAATAGGATAAAATACTTAGTCTGCAATAACATAAATATTAATTTGCCAGATCATAAAGTTAGAAGTTGAAAAGTTTTGGTTATTCAACTTAAAAAAACCCTTGGAAGTTCGTGGATGCGGTAAAACCATCTAAATATTGCAAGGCCAAACCATCTATATTAATTACTTAAATAAATTTTTAGTATTCAAATTTTAATTTTTGAACTAAAAAACTACTTTAAAAAATAGAAAAAAAGACATACCAAAACAAAACCTAAGTATCACTTCCAACTTAATACTGCTAAATAGCTAAAAAAATAAATTATGAGCATCATAAAACCTTATTTATTTATTTATTTTACCAAGGCATTTATACTTTCGTTCTCTTGAAATTTGTTAGATGATCTCAAACAAACGGAACTTACATAAAAATCATTTTATGAAAACTCCAACATGTTTCATAAAGCTCAAATTATGCTTCTCCTTTCTGCATGTCTAGAGATCTACTTGTCTTTCAAAAACCTCCGCTTACAAGTTCAGCTTCTTTTCTCAGCTTTCAACCGTCAAGATGATATTCTTCTTCAACGTTGGCCTGTTTGGTTCGGTCTTGCTCATCACACTTGGTTTTCTAAATGAGAGAAAGCGTTCCGAAATCACTGGTTGGATTTGTGCTTCCTTTGCCGTCGCAGTGTTTGTTGCTCCTTTAAGCATCATGGCAAGTAAAAAAAAAAAATCTGAATATTTCTGCTTTTAAAAAGGTGCAACTTGCATGGTGTTTTTCTAGGAGATCAAAAAATTTTAGTACTACTTTTTCATAAAAAAATAATCCCTTAAAGATCATGAAATTTTGTATCAGATATTGATAAAACAATTAATGTGCTTGTTTATCAAAATTTTATTTAATTGATCTATTGATACAAATACTATGTCAACATTCAGCAAAAGAGAGAAAAAATAAACGACTTACTGTACAAAAAACTATTAGAGTTGTGCTCATCTAAAAGTCAATTATTTATTTAGACCTAACTAAATAAAAGAGTATGGTTTATGCTTTGTTTTGGATGGTTTTCTTACTACTTCTAAAGCAGTTTTTTAATCTAAAGAATTGCTTTAAAAAGTAATAAAAAAGCTGTCCCAAATAAAATCTTTATTGATTGATGTAGTTGATTAGTTAGACTGGTTATTAGATCGTGTTATCTAAGTAAAAGGAATAAAGAAGACAAGTTCAAAATCATTTGAAAAGCATTCAATAAGGTTTCTTTTTGCAGAGGCTGGTGATAAGAACAAAAAGCGTGGAATATATGCCATTTTCACTCTCCCTCTTTCTCACTCTTAGTGCAATTGCATGGTTCTTTTATGGGCTTCTTCTAAGGGATTTCTTTGTAGCGGTGGGTTTATTCTACTCATAGTTAAACATTTTATCCTTTGTCCTGATTTTTTTTTCCTTAACTTTAAAATTTTATTTTGCTCATACAAAACTGCATCTTCTCCTTATTTTCTCACAGTTACCAAATGTTCTTGGGATTTTATTCGGAGTTGCACAAATAATTTTATATTTCATCTACATGGATGTGAAGAACGACAGATTAGAACAGAATACAAACCAAGATATTGAAGTAGAGAATATTACAAATTCAAATTTGGATTTGGAAATGGCTGAGAAACACATTCCCATAGATCAATCTGTGGCTATTGAACATGCAATACCAGCAGATGTTAAAGCTGATTTTGCTGCTGTAAGCAAAGAGAATGTTTAGGGTTTAGAATTTTATGGTATTCTTTTGACATCTGAATGGCTCTGCAATTATAGGAGAATAATGCAATGCTTGCTTGCCTTGATGAAGAACTATTATTACTATTCAAAATCTGTAATAGATAGTGATTGCCAGAAATATGATATCTTACTTTTGTGATTTGTTTGCTCGATATATAGAAATCCTATGTATTTACGTTATGAGGAAGTTTATGAGCAAATTGCAAAATCTTGTAATAGATTTTTTTTTATCAAGTTAATTGATAAATTGTCCTTCCAATCACTAACGCGTATTTCTTTCAAAAAAAAAAAAATCACTAACGCGTATCTTAATTGAAATATATTAGAATATTGATTCTGGTTATACAAAAAACAATAATTAATTGGAGTAAACTAATAACGCCGTCTATGAACAGGTTCTTAAAAATGAGCAGGACGAGATTTATGTCATTTTCAACTTTTTTCTGCTTTGCCAATTTTCTTAATAAAGACGAAATTTAGTACTTATAAGCTTAGATAAGGAAATTTGGTCCGGAACAGGTTTTCCCCGAGAAAGGCATCCATACAAATATTCCCATTGCTAATGCTGATGATGTCATACTAGCAATACTTATTCTATGAGATGATAAGCTTCCAAACATGCATCTCTTAGCTTCTTGATCTATTGATTGAGAGTTTTGATTACCAACTAAGATTTTTTGTGTTCAATGCTTGAGCATGTGATCTTGGAGGGTGAACCAAACATAGCTGAAGGTGCCCTCAAAATTATAATTTTATTAAATAAAAAAGTCTATTTTCTGGATAACAACATTAGCGGATTTACATGATTTAGCTGAAGCATGCGAAAGGGGATTACTTTTGGGGCGAACTCCGATCATGACTTCCGATTTGATAGGAAAAATGTCAGCGAAGGAGGCTAGAACATTCTTTAGTGACTCTTTAATAGCTTGCTACACGTGAGGTTGAAGTACCATGTCTTAAGAAGAAGAAGAAATGGCGACGAGGATAAAGCAAATCCTATGTGGGCTACAAGGAGGAAGAGCATATATAAATACTGGCCATACGGCAAAGATAAAAGAAATTATAGAACAAAAAAAAAAATGGCAGAGCAGAGTACGTCGCACCTACACAATTTAGTTTTTACTCCTACAACTTTTCTTATTTTACTTTATTTTTTAAAAGATTAAAAAAATACTAAATTTGATTTTATTAATTTATTATTTTATCAACAAACCTTAACCAATAAAGTAATAAGAAAATTAAATTTCTCATTCAACAAGAAGTTTGATATATCATCAAAAACTATCTTGATCAAGCACGAATCTTGAAGCAAAATCAATGACCATCCGAACTTCAATTTCAGCAAACTTATAGTCGAACCGAACATTTCAGAAATACGAACCCAACGATACCAAATTTGACTCAATCCGAGCCCAAATTAGCCCAAATCAAAGACCCGAAGCACATTTGGAAGGTTCAAACCATAATTTGGATTACCAAACAATTTCCAAATGTGGCATGCTTATAATTGAATCGAGTGGCTCGACGAGACAAATCCAACTGGCCAGAATAGTTAAATTCTAATATCATTAAGACATTCAAATGCCTAATAAACGATCCACGATCAAGGGATTCAAGATCGACTGTCCATTCAAACCACTCCCAATTTATGTTTGATTTCCCTCATATTTACTTGTCATGTCACTCTCATAAAACTATAAATAGACCCCTCATTCCTCATATAAAGGTGAGGAAAAAGGGGCCCAAGCAAGGAAGAGAGTCCTCTTGCCACCAGACTCATCGAACATCGCCGGACTTCCACCCGGATGTTGACGGACGTAAGACTTCTTCCCGGCCACCAACTAACGCCGAACTTTTGCTCGCCCAGCGACATTCATTGGATTTATGCCTGGCCATCGACTGATACTGGGCTTCTATCTATCGCTAGAGCTCTACCTGTCACCAGACTTTTAACCCTCTTCGGAATTCTATCCAACATAAAACTTTCGCTCGTCGTCGGAATTTTACCCGACACCCGACTTCCACCTGTCGCCAAACTTTTGATCATCATCAAACTTTCGTCAGACTTCTACCTGACACTAGACTTACGCTCGTTACTAGATTTCTACCAGACACCAGACTTCAGCCCGTCTCCTGATTTCTCCCCGACTCCAGCCTTCAGCCTGTCGCCAAACATCTGCTCGGCATCGAACTTTCCTCGGACTTCTACCTGAACCTAAACTTTCGCCCATTGTCAAACTTCTGTCCATCGTCCGACTTTCGTTGAACTTCTACCTGATGTCGAACTTCTGCTTGTCGACAAACTTTCATCGGACTTCTACTCAAAGCCGGACTTCCATCCATCATCGGACTTATGACCGTCGCAGGATTTTCATCAAACATCTGCCCGGCACCAAACTTTCATCCATTGTTGGACTTCTTCCCGTCGTTGAACTATCGTCGAACTTATACCTGAGGTCGGACTTCCGTCCATCACCAGACTTCTTCCCGGCCATCAACTGACGTCGGACTTCTTATCAGCCACCAACTAACACTGGACTTCTGCCCCTCCATTGACTACGACCCTTTCGACTGTTTTGATAACATATATATATATATGTATATATGTATATATATGTATATGTATATATGTATATATATATATATAGTTTTGAAAATGTATTATTTTCTTTGAGAATATTTAATTTTAAATTTTGAGATATAACACGTCGTTATGAACAATATATCGCCTCGAAAGACGAACGTATCGTTCCCTAACGGGTTCAAATTTCAAAATTATTATTATATCTGAATTATCATAGTCAAACTCAAAGGGAGAATTACATTCGACCTCGGAAGGTTAAAATGGACTTTAACCAGTTGTTTGATTATTATAATTTGGATAAAAGATCATTAATTTCATAATCGAAGTCACGATAATAATTAATATATCTCTCCAAAGAAAGAAGATATCAATTATTATGAATTGTTCAAAAATGACGATAATGATCGTCGGGTTTGATTTTTCCAAAGAAAATTAATTAGAGGTTTTGAAAAATTATTGATTTTGAAAATAAGTTCTGGGTTTCTAAATCTCCTACGAGCGCAAGCCCTCGTAGTTAATTACATCGTAGGAAACTAAAATTTCCTACGAAAACTCTCGATTAAAATAGCGGTGTAAATTTTATTTTTAAGATTTTCAAAGTTTGATATCAAAGGACGAAAATGGTAGGAATTTCAAGTGGGATTGGATCAAAATTGAAGACTTATTTTCGGAGTCCGAGGAAGAAAAGTAAGAGGTGTTTTGAGATTCTGAATTACTTCAGAAACACCTCAGTCTATCCTAAGTATTAGACTTAAATTTGATTGAAAGGAATTTTTAGTTTAATGGTCAATTTTATTAGAAATTTGGGATTCAATTCCCGAAAGTTGATGTCTTATGTCCCGAGCCAGCCTCAGAACCTAAGTCTAAATTGGGCACTCGAAATTAGTACCCCGGACCTAACTAATGCAGTGCAAGTTTGGTCTTACCCCGGCCTGGATTGGGGAGCCAGCTAAACCACCTAAACGATTTTAAAATATGAGTCCGGTCTTTTAATGTTGAGTGATAGAGACATTATTTAGGAAAAGTTTTTTTTTTTAGAACGGGGCCGACATCTAGAGTAGATCCTTAATTGACCCCTCAGACTTATGTTGGGTATGATGCTTAAGCTAATGTAATTAAAGATTTAAAGTTTTTAAAATTAGTTACTAATATGATGCATGCTAATTGACTCGATTAAAAGTTTGAATTTTAATGAATGCTATGAAATGAAAACTTCAGGCGGTCCCAGGCTTACTTCTCAAATCATTAGAGTTTCTATGTGAGCTTAAAGTTTTTAATTTGATTTAATTAGAAAAATTTTATTAAGTCTTTAAGAGCCTACGATCGAATTCCAGGTCAAATCAAAATTGGCATGCAGGTAAAAAGACTAGAAAAATAGGTAGTTCTATTGCACAATCAATTAAATAATTCAATCAAATTAAATGCTCAAATTGAAAGTCCATATGGCAAGTGCCACTTATTATTACATTCAGAATTGTAGAAAAGTAAAGTGGCCGGGCACCACTGACTACAACCCAGATTTCTAATCCTAAATCAAATGACTTTGAGATTTAGGATTCTTCTCGTTGTCCATTTCTTTGTCTTCTCACAAACATCTTGATTCGTCGGTTCCAGATATCCAAATGAAAAGAAACTCTCCCCTGATCGGGGTGTTATCTTTCCTCTTTGGATAATTAAAAAGTATCCTAATTTGACTTCCAAATGGAAGAAGACTCTCCCCTTTAGGGATGTCTTCACCTCTTTGGAGTCCAAATTGGATATTCATATCCCAATCTCAAATCATTTCAAATAATTACAACCTTAATCAATCAAATTTACATTAATTTAGAATAGAAAAATCTAGACTCGATCCTGCAGGGTTATCTTAATAATCAACAGTTGTATATTCAATCACAGGCATTTATTATTTGAAAATTGAAATGCATTATTTGAGGCACACTTGGCCATGCTCTTTTATTTAAAGGGGGTCTTAAGCGCGGTAGGTACCTGTGCAAAGAGTATATATTTTTTTTATTAATTGCCCCCCTTTAATTTCAGCTCCTTATATGAGCATGGCCACCTGCATAAGATTGCATAAATATAATTCATCCATAACCTAGGGGTAAATCTAACGCACAATCAATCACAGAGTACATGAAGTAAGTAAACAAACACAACAATTCTATACTAGCAAACAGCATGCAGAAAAAGCTCGAAAATCCTGGCACATAGCGGAAAAGTAAACATCGGCCTAGCCTAAAACTAGAGTTGGTTGTCCTAGCAAACCATCTATAGTGTGTGAGGTAGGTCGTGTGGTTTTGATATGTCCTATGTAGGATCATTAGATTGAAGTTGCTTAAGGTTCGATTGGTTGAAAGGCTTAAGGGATTTAAGTTTAAATTCAAGTATTAATGGCTTAAGGTTAATTTTAAGATTTATTTAATTATTTGTTGGATACCACCTTTGTTTCACACTGAGGCCGAGAAGTTTATTTCACCTTTTTTGGGGCTGAGTAAACAGCCTCGTAGGCCTGGGTTACCTAGTGGTACCCGGTATAATTATGTGTTTTAATTTGGTTAAGGTTCAAAAGTTAATAAATTTTAATCAAAAGTGTTTAATTGCTGATTTTTAAAGTTTGATTAATTTAAGTTTGCCATTAACTGATTCGTGGCGTTGTGCCATCAGGCTCGAGGAACCAGCCTCCTTAGGACACTTAGCCCCGCAGCCCAGAGTAGTCCAGCCGATAAACCAAATTAATGTAATTGAATTAGAGATTTTAAAAAGGTTAAATAATTAATAATTAATCTATTTTAATGTTTAACACCCCTTACAATCCATTCGTGGCATTGTGCCACAAGGCTCGAGGAACCAGCCTCCTTAGGACACTTAGCCCCGCAGCCCGGAGTAGTCTAGCCAATAAACTTCATCTTTAGGATGGTTGTTGTGTTTTAAAAGATTTGTTGAGTGTTTTAAACATTAAACTAGCATTTTCTGGAGTTTAGAATTAAAAACCAAAATTTGGAATTTTTCAAATTATTTTAATCATTTAATTAAGGGGTTACATTTTGATTAAGAGTATTTTCTGGGAAGTTAGCATTTTATTAAAATACTAGACCTCAATAAGATCAGTTAGACAGTAAGTACGCTGAAATCGGATTTTTATACATTTTATTACGAAGGTTTGAAGTTTTGAACTAGTTTTGACCTAGAGTTGACCGATTTGTTGACTTTTTGAATTTAATACCTTTCTGGAATTTTAATATTTTTAATAAATATTAGAAATTATTAGGAGTTGAATGCAAGTGAGTTTGGGTGATTTGGATTTTTCTTGAATTAGTTATGAAGGTTTGAAGTTTGTGTAATTATTGGAATTTAAAAAAAATGCTCAATTAGTGGTGCTTTTTGTGATTTTGCTCCAAATGAAGTCCCAACTCCTTGAAATTATTAGCTCCAAAGGTCATGGATGACCTAAGAAGAGATTTCCAAGTGTTTGAGAAATTTTTGGGATTTTTAATTATTATTAATTAATTATTTTAATTAAATATTGATTTTTTACCTAAAATTAAATTAAGGTTTAATTTGCTGTCAATTCAAACGGGTTTTAATTTTCATTGATTAAGGATTCAATTCTGGTCAGTTAGAGGGGTTATAAATAATTTTTGAGTTTAAATATGATTTATTACATTTTCTGGAAGGTTTTAAGGCTTAATTAAGGCTTAAACTTAGGAAAATTAATTAGGGGTCTTAATGACTTCTAAAACCAGTGAAGATTTTTCTAAGGGCTTAGAGTGTCACTAAGTTTAAGTGTTCAAAGTTTCAACTCAAGAGGAAGTGAATCCTAATTATTAGAAATATTCTAAATTTTCTACAAATAGATCCTTAATTATTGTCCTTAATGTCACTAAGTTATATGTTTGAATCAATTGTTCTCACTAACCCTTTGGACTAACATAGATAGCATGTAATCACACCAAACAAATCCTAGATCTAGGAAAGCCTAAATCTAAATGGTGTGTGCATTACCTAAACATGCAAGAACTAGCATGATTAATTTAACTTAAATCTTGATTAGTGAATAGTTAAAGCACAACTATGCACTAATCACACCTCATGATTTCTATCCAAACATACTCAATCTACATTTAAAATTTCAAGGGACCTCTCAAAATTAGAAATTTAAATATATATATAATTTCAAAATAATTTAAAAAAAATATATATTTATATATATAAACTTATACATAAAAATATAAGTTTTAGTATTTTAAAATTATTTAAAATATATTAAATATTTCAAAGTAATTTCAATTTTATTTGAAAGGTTTTGAAATTCTGAGAATTTTGATATTTTAAAATTAATTTTTTGGATTTATAAATAATTTTTAATTAATTTTTAAAGCTTCTCCTATCTAAAACTAATTAACAATTAAATTTTAACTTAATAATAGCTCTGGCGGCGGGTGAGACACGTGGCATACGGTCACTGGGCAAGCAGTGCGCATCCAATGATTGGCTGTTGATTACAATGCGGCAGGTCCACGCGGTAGCCACTTATCCAGGTCAGCACAAACGGTAGCCGTTCGATCCTCTTCAGGTTCCATCCGACGGTGGATATCAGCCCCGCGGTTTGATCTCAACGGATGAAAATCAAACGGCAGAGAGAGGATCCCGTGGTTCTAAACCAGCGGCCGTGATCGAGCTGAACCGGAGTTTGATCAACCGAATGGGATGTGTGGCTCAGTAGTCCACAGAACGGCTCGATCTGGATCGTTGATCGAGCGATCAACGGTCCAGGAGCTGTAGGCCTGAGCCAAACCGAGGAAATGCCCTAGAGGGCGTTTTATGGCTCTTTCTCTCGATCTGGTTAACCAAAACGCTTGAAAATTTAAATATAGCTTGATTTAATGAACAGAGTTCATGGGGATGTGTTTGATTAATTTTAAAAGTGTTGAATAAAAGGTTATTTAATGCTAAGTGTTATGGCCTAGGGTTCAAGATTTACCTTGATTTAATGGACGGGTTGGACCGTTTATGGACTTGTTGCATTTGTAGACTGTCCACGCTCCTTTTTGTAGAAGATCCTATGGCCGGAGGAGCTACGGATTGAGCTGGAGAAGACCTAGACGTGGCTAGCCTTCGGTTTGTCCAGCAACTCGCCGGCGGCAGCCTCCAAATGCCGGAATCTGGCCTGGGTGATGTATGGGGATTGTTTAAAGCCTGAAGGAGCAATAAGCTCCTCTGGAGAGGCTGAGTATGGAGAGATAGGGTAGGTGTTAGAATGAGGCTCCCTTGAGCCTTTTGCCCTATTCAATCCCTTCCAGATTGAATGGAGGGCTGGGATCTACTGGATGAGCCTCCAGATGAGTGCCTTCTATCCAGGGAGTTGGTGGGAGCAGCAGCCAAAGACATGGAAAGGACATCCTATGTGTAAAGCCCTTTTGGTCCCCACTTGGACACATGGAGCCTTGAGGGCTGTTAGATTTGAATCCAAGGGCTGGATTGAGCTTAAGGAAGGTTCTAGAGAAGGTCCTTACAGCTGGATATGGTTAGGGAAGTGTAGATTAAGTTTAAGTGGTGGTTTGAGTAGTTTTGACCACTCTAATCCCTTGATTTGACAAATTGACTTGTCTCTCTTCTATGTGGCAGCTGATGTGGCCTGAGGAGAAGTTCAGGAGCTGAAGTGATGGGTTATAGGGAGTTCAAATGAGTTGGAGTAGCTTAAGCCAAGAGATTTGGCTACTTAAGGGTTTGTTGACCATGTGTTGACTGGTCAACTGACCATGTTGACTGTTGAGGTGGCAGCCAAATGACCTCAAGAGCTAGTTAGGTTGATTTAGAGCAAAGGCCAAATGAAGGGATTGAGATTTGAGTTTGGTATGGGAGTTTGGAGTAGATTTGACCAAAACAATGTGGGTTGACTTGATCTACACAATCATAGCTATGACCTAGCTCATATTGAGCTTGGATGTATTTGAGCCATGACATGTGATTGGATTGAAAGCTTGAGATAGGCTTGATAGGGTAAGTGTGGTGATAGGACCAAAACATAGAAGTTTGACCACACTTGGTGGTTTGACCAAGTCAAATTCAATGTGATTTAACCCCTCATAAATTTGAATGTAGTTGAATCATGAATTGGAATGTGTTTAAGAGCTTAAATGATTTAAAATGGTTGAATGGGTTGAAATGGCTCATTTAAACTCTTAAGGGCCCATTAGGTCAACCTACGTTGACTGGGTCAACCAGGTTGACCCATGGGGTGGGCCCAGGCTCAAAAGTTTTATTTTGATATTTGAAAATTGTTGGAAGTGGTTCCAAACAATTCGGAGTTCATTTGGTTTGAAATGCCTATTTGAACCCCATAGGGGTATTTTGGTCATTTTGGACTCATGACAACTAGGGGCTGAAATGAGTTCAGAAAAATGCAGTTTATTGTTCAATAGGTTTGGATTAATGGTCTGGAAGTGACTAGAGGCTTTGGTGAAGGCTCTAAGGTCAGAATCTTCTATGTGACAGATCCAGTGGCATAGGCCATAAATATTTGAAGGTTTTACAGTCTTTGGATTTTGATTTAGTTTTTGGGGTTAGAGACCTCAGAATGGGCTCAAATTTGGAGGGTTGCCTCCAGAGACATGTCCCATTAGTATGAAACTGACAAACTCTGAATCGGAGATCATTTCATTAGGTTTTGAAGTGTTTGAAAATTCACTGAAAAATGCTTTTAGGACTTGGCTTTTTAGCATTGAAATTTTATTTAGATTTCTAAGATCTAGGTAGATCCTAAGGTCTGGATCTAGGAGAATCCTAGAGTTTAGATTGGTTTGGAGATTGAATTGATTTGGGGTCAGGATCGATCCAAGTGACCTCATACAAAAATGAGGTCAACATCGACCTCCATCGCTGAATAATGGTCTTTTTGACCTTCGTTTCCCGTCAATTATGGTCCTGCCGACCAAACAAGCATGTCAAATATCATTCTTTTAATGCCCACCATGTAATGCTTTATATATCAAATCGATCCAAGGCCATCCCCCAAGAAGAACCTCATTTATAATAGACTTCAATACTAGTGGATTCATTCAAACTAGATCAGGTCATGTGGTTTTTCCATTTTCAGGGTTTCCAATGATACACCCTCTCTTTTATGTGATTATTTATTTGATCTTCATACAAAGTTAAGACATTAAACTTTATATTTTCCTACCGCCTAAATATTCCAGGATGCAACAATTTGGTTCCTTTTATGGAATGTGGTTCTTGATTGAGAGGGTTATATTTTCTTCAACCTCAAAAGGTCATTCAAATCAACGTCCTAACATCAACTATTATTGTATCAATTTTATGGGAATAAAATGTGGATTGGGGGGCAACCTTGACTGTAGCTCTCATCAAGAAAATTACTCCAACGCTTCCACTACGAGAAAACACGCGAGTACCGTCAGGTTTTCCGGCGAAAATTTTTGTGCCGGTACGAACGGCTCAGGTAATGGCGGAATATCCGTAAATCTTGCGACGGAAAAATTACGATGCATTTGCCGGCGCATAATACAACGGAAATCTTCTGGAGTCTCATGCGCCGGTAAAGGAGTCGGTAAAACGAGCTCTGAACTGGTTCCATTGCACGTTACGGCGGAAACATACCGGCGCATATTACCGACCGAACTTGCGCCGGCGTATTTAAACTTAACGACTTATTTCCGTCGCACATTACGACGGATCTTAATTCCAACATCCAAGGCGATATCTTGGAAAACTATTTTTTATAAAGCTTCTTACAAATACAAGGATGCTTCCAATAAATTGCAAGATTTATATAGTCCCTAATTGGACTCCTTGGACAAGGTTTTAATCTCGACTTCTGAAAGACAGTAATAGTCTAAAGATATATTATTCTTCACCATTAATTCAGGATAGATGCGCCATTTTTCCCTTCCAATCAAGGCATAATCGATCCTAGGGAGATTCGATTTGACATCTTCTACATAAGTTAATATCATCGAGCAATGCTCTGACAAATAATCTCAGATAGGTCAAACATCATAGGAGGATGTCATTCAAATCATAAATTCATGATTCAAAAAATACACAATCTTTATGAAAGTAAATTACATCGGCATCATCTATAGAGTTAATGTTATCAAGCAACAAATAACTTCAAAAAGGTCAAATATCCCTGACAGATTCTATTGACCTCTTTTCTGCTACACATTGAAGCATCTCTTACAACCTGACCATCATCAGGCCTCCATTCAATTGACACTATTAATGTATAGCCAGAATACTAATAAGACACACTGCTTTGACCCTTCCATCAGGGATGTCTGATATCCACACACATCTGAATAGATATATATTGCCTTTATCATAATGCAACTTTGAAATTTCGAGGAGATTGTGAGATCTCAATGAACTAGCTCGAGGCACACTAAGAGGGTGGGGGGTGTAAATTGGTTTTTTAAAATATCCTAGATATGAATACTATTTTTTGTGATTTTTCAAAACTTAAAATGAACAACTTGATCACCCTATACAGAAGCTAATAAGCTTAACAACAATTATAACAATAGTGAGAATAATTAAATCAACTCAATCTAACATCAACCACCAATTTTTAACAAAGTATTTAACATGAAATAAATTGCAGAAAAGTAAAATATAGAAAGTAAAAATTAGAAAGAACACGCCATGATTTTAAAGTGGTTCGGTTAATCTTGACTTACATCCACTTCCTAGAGTCCTCTACTATGGGAATTGCACTAACAAAAATTGACTCTCTTTTCGCTCCCATAATAAGATGGAGAAGCCTTTATAAACACACTTTCACCAAATCTAATGCGACGAAGTGTTGGAAGCTATCTCACCACCCCCGGCAACGACAACAAACATTGAATCTTTTTTCTCCCTCTTAGAGAAGTCAGAGAACCCCGAATCCTTTTTCTCCATCATAGAGATGGCAGAAAAATAGAATTCTTTCACATGCAGAAAACCTCAAATCCTTTTTATCCCTCTTAGAGAAGGAAGAGTTCCTCAATGTCTTGATCAAGAAGCTTCTCTCCCAAGAAAGCCTTCAAGAACTCACCAAGGCTATATGAGGAGCAAGGGTGTAGCTAGCCTGGAGAAACCATATGATCCCCTTATACTCCTCCCTCTTGCTCAACCTCACCTTCTCCTTCCTTTGAAACTGGATTTTTTTTAAAGCTTCTCTTTTAGAGTACCTTCAGTAGTCACACAATCCTCTATTCATTATTTTCTAAGAGATTTTCAAAACATTGCTTAAGTATTGGGCTTCAAAAAACCCTAAAAATTCAAGTTGGTCATCACTATTTATATAGTACGATTTGAGTTTATATAATACAACCAGTTCAAAAACTATGCCCATCAAGTATAATGTAAACAGTTGTTTAGATAAACCATTCAACTTTTTTAAATACATCGTATAGTATGATCCAATGATCATCTAGTATGATATGTTAACTTTCTTTTTATTCATACATAACAATTCCCGGGATGATTAGAAATCATCTATGTAAGTTGTTATGAGAGCTCGTTCCTTTGATTTTTCTTTTCTGGATCTGATTTTCCTCCCAGGATCGTCCGGGACGATATTGAGATCGTCCAAGACGATCAGTGCAGTGAATACAACTGATTTTCTGGAGTAGGATCGTCCGGGCCGATTTTGGATCGTCCTGGGACGATCAAAGCATGGCACAAGTCAGAGAGCAAATTGTCCAAGAAATTAATTATCATCCTAGACGATTGAATTTTTTTCACATCGTCCTGGACGATGTGGCGATTGGCCGGGCCGATCAGACTTGTTTTAAAAGGAAATCAGCTCGATTTGATACAAGAGAAAATCATTTTTATAAAACAAAATATCTGAGGAGAGAGAAAGAGAAGGAAAGCAAAGGAAAAGCTGGTTTTCGGAGGCCGCGGAGCGCTTTTCGTCCGACGCCGCTGTTGGGAAAAGTGTTTATCTCGTGGTAAGGACTCCGAATCCTATTTCTGTTTTCAAAGATGTTGAGTTTTGGTCGTTTTGTGCACAGATTTGTGTTTTCGTTACCGAAAAACACGCCGTATTTTGTATGGACGAAACTTTCACCGCACAACTTTTGATATGTTATTGATATGATTTTTCTACACGTTTTGAGTATTTTCTGTAATGATTCTACCGGTTATTTTGAGTTCTATGCGATTTTGATTGAATAGATAAATATCAGGATGTTGATTGATGTTGCTTCAGTAGAATAGAAGTCTTATAATATTGTCGTGCACATTCTGTATTAATTTGGTAAATTGTGATTTTTAGGAATTTTTGTGTAGATTCCGTATACTGCCGTTATGCCGCTGGATTTTCGTACGATTTCCGATTTTCTGAAATTGATGATTTGAATTGATATGCATACGAATGTGACTATCTGATTATTAATACTGAAAGACAAGTGGAACCTGGTTGAACCGTTAGTTGGAGATTGACTTGACCTGTACAGGATGGTGGGACGACGGGCTTTCCTTTAAACTATTGATCATTGATATAACGATTGGGAGTCATAAGGAGATTGATATGCCGACGGGTAGCCGACGGGCACAGAGTGACTACTCTTATTGAACCAACGTATGAATATCTACAACAGCACTATGGATTATTGATAGCCAGTGATCGTACTTGTTATGTAAGACTATTGTATTGAAATGCATGTGTATGGCATTGACTCGTGATGGATTTATTGCTTTATTGATTTGGATTTACTGACAGATTTACGGATTTACTGTTATCGTACGATTTCATTGATATTTATATTCTGTCACTGCGGATTGCTACTGTTATAGATACTGTATGGATATGGATACTGTGATTGATTCATTGATGCTATGGTTATGAATATTATGGATTCATTGATATTGATTGATACTATTGCTTCTACATTGTATTGAACTGCTGCATTTGATTCAGTATAGACTAGGCTTTATTATGTTGATTTTATGATTTCATACCGATCAATTTAATTGACCAGACAGTATTGTTTTGATTGATTCGATTTGATACGATTGATTTGACTGATCGACTGATTTCCTACTGTTTATTAATTCTTCTACCGCTGCATTAACTATTGATTTGATTTCTGTATTTGCATAGATTCATTGATCATGTGCAATAGACTGTTATAGATTTGATTGACTAACATGCATATTATTTCCAGTATCGTGCTTTGATTTCAGTTGTATGTATTAGGTGACCTGCTGGGCTTCTTGAAGCTCATTATATGTGGTTAATATTTTCAGGTCAGGGCAAGGGAGCAGGAGATTGAGGTTGATCAGGAATCTCTAGGTTTTTGTTCTTTTTGGTTATAGTGATTCTTTTGTACTCAGGGCAGGATAGATTTTAGTTCATGTGTTTGTGGTCATAGTGTAGTTCCTGAGTATTGTATATGATCTTTTGAGGTATGAATCGACTTGTACATTGATGTTATAAATGTTATATATTTTTGCTAGACTGTTTGATTGAAGTTACAGATAGCTCTGGTAAATTGTTGATGGATTGCTTGAAATTCTTTCCAAGTTAGATCTTGGGGCATTACAAATTGGTATCAGAGCCAGGTTATTGGAAGAATGAATTGTTACCAGAGTTATAGGACTGGATTGAGAGTTGGATAGAATGAGTAGCTGTAAGTGCATCATTTTGCATACAGATTGAATGACATGTGATTGAATGCATTGAATGACTGTATGGATTCTGACGAGTTTTGATTTTTATTTGGATTTGATTGGATTTGTTTTGTCTCGTTTTGCTCTGGATCCTTAGGGAAATGTCGGGACGACATTTTCTAAGGTGGGGAGATTGTGAGAGCTCGTTCCTTTAATTTTTCCTTTCTGGATCTGATTTTCCTCCCAGGATCGTCCGGGACGATATTGAGATCGTCCAGGATGATCAGTGCAGTGAATACAGCTGATTTTCTGGAGTAGGATTGTCAAGGCCGATTTTGGATCATCCTGGGACGATCAGAGCATGGCACAAGTCAGAGAGCAAATCATCCAAGAAATTAATTATCATCCTGAGATATCGTCCTAGACGATTGAATTTTGTTCACATCATCCTGGAAGATGTTGAAATCGGCCGGGCCGATCAGACTTGTTTTAAAAGGAAATCAGCTCGATTTGATGAGAGAGAAAATCATTTTTATAAAATAAAATATCTGAGGAGAGAGAAAGAGAAGGAAAGCAAAGGAAAAGCTGGTTTCCAGAGGCCGCGGAGCGCTTTTCGTCCGACGCCGCTATTGGTAAAAGTGTTTATCTCGTGGTAAGGACTCCAAATCCTATTTCTATTTTCAAAGATGTTGAGTTTTAGTCGTTTTGTGCACAGATTTGTGTTTTCGTTACCAAAAAACATGCCGTATTTTGTATTGACGAAACTTTCACCGCACAACTTTTGATATGTTATTGAGATGATTTTTCTACACGTTTTGAGTATTTTCTGTAACGATTCTACTGGTTATTTTGGGTTCTGTGCGATTTTGATCGAATAGATAAATATCAGGATGTTGATTGATGTTGCTTCAGTAGAATAAAAGTCTTATAATGTTGTCGTGCATGTTCTGTATTAATTTGGTCAATTATGATTTTTAGGAATTTTTGTGTAGATTCCGTATACTACTGTTATGCCGCTGGATTTTCGTACGATTTCTGATTTTTTGAAATTGATGATTAGAATTGATATGCATACGAATGTGACTATCTGATTATTGATACTGAAAGACAAGTGGAACCTGGTTGAACCGTTGGTTGGAGATTAACTTGACCTTTACAGGATGGTGGGCCGACGGGCTTTCCTTTAAACTATTGATCATTGATATAACTATTGGAAGTCATAAGGAGATTGATATGCCGACAGGCAGCCGACGGGCACAGAGTGACGACTCTTATTGAACCAACATATGAATATCTACAACAGCACTATGGATTTCTGCAACAGCACTATGGATTATTGATAGCCAGTGATCGTACTTGTTCAGTAAGACTATTATATTGAAATGCATGTGTATGGCATTGACTCGTGATGGATTTATTGCTTTATTGATTTGGATTTACTGACGGATTTACGGATTTACTGTTATCATACGATTTCATTGATATTTATATTCTGTCACTGCGCATTGCTACTGTTATAGATACTGTATGGATATGGATACTGTGATTGATTCATTGATGCTATGGTTATGGATATTATGGATTCATTGATATTGATTGATACTATTGCTTCTACATTGTATTGAACTGCTGCATTTGATTCAGTATAGACTGGGCTTTATTGTGTTGATTTTATGATTTCGTACCGATCGATTTTATTGACTAGATAGTATTGTTTTGATTGATTCGATTTGATACGATTGATTTGACTGATCAACTGATTTCATGCTGTTTATTGATTCTTCTACCGCTGCATTGACAACTGATTTGATTTCCGTATTTGCATAGATTCATTGATCATGTGCAATAGACTGTTATGGATTTGATTGACTGACATGCATATTGTTTCCAGCATCGTGCTTTGATTTCAGTTGTAGGTATTAGGTGACATGCTGGGCTTCTTGAAGCTCATTATATGTGGTTAATATTTTCAGGTCAGGGCAAGAGAGCTGGAGATTGAGGTTGATCAGGAATCTCCAGGTTTTTGTTCTTTTTGGTTATAGTGATTCTTTTGTACTCAGGACATGATAGATTTCAGTTCATGTGTTTATGGTCATAGTGTAGTTCCTGAGTATTGTATATGATCTTTTGAGGTATGAATCGACTTGTACATTGATGTTATAAATATTATAAATTTTTGCTAGACTGTTTGATTGAAGTTATAGATAGCTCTGGTAAATTGTTGATGGATTGCTTGAAATTCTTTCCAAGTTAGATCTTGGGGCGTTACAGTTGTCCAATGCAACTATCATTGTATAATATGGTTAGTTGATTTCAAGTAGGTCATCCAATATTATATGAATATCTTACAGTACGATTAGTTTGAAAAGTATGATTTCATTTTGTATGATCTTTGAGATGACCAAATTTAGTCTCTATTATTTGTACTGTACGATCAATATTATACAATATGATCTACTATTATTAATTAAGCCATGATTTGAGTAACTAATTACAGGGGTTAATTTAAGTAAGACTTTAAATTTTTTTATAGTATAAATAAGATAGTACAATACAATTAGTTTAAAATCCAGAATTTAAATATCTTAATTTATCCAACTGCTAAGGTTTACAGATCGAAATGAATCATACAGTATGATCCAAATAATATAGTATGATTAATTTACAAAAACTAATTATTCAATTAGGCATTAAGCGCATTCTTTCTATATTGATCAACCAGTATAATTATAAGTCGTACAATACGATTAATACAAAAACTTTTAACTTTAAAATTTTTCTCATTTACCCTGTGTGTGTATTCATATTTATTCAAATGCATTACACTCTAATACGATCATACCTAAGAAATAGAAGAAAAAAAATTATAGATTTTGTTTACTTGACACTCATATTCTACCCATTCTTGAGCTTTTAATAGCCTTAAGCAATGTATGTCTTACCTGCAATGTTAGTTTTTACAGACAAAAGAAATGTCTAAAATATTCAATGAGAAAAGTAATAATTCAATCAATAATATTTCTTATCATCAAAATCATAGAATAGGGATCTTGGATTGCAACAATCTCCCCTTTTTTTTATAATGACAAATCAAATTGGTTAATAAGCAATATAAATTTTTTATTTCTCCTAAGCTCCCCTCTCACTAGATAATATATTTAAAAAATTAGGGTTGCACTTTTTTTAATGAAGGGCAAAAAGAAACAAAAGATAACATAAAAAAAAAAAGTAAAACAAATACATTATTATATTAAACTGAAATATACAACCAAACAAATATTTTCTACCCCTTTTCTCATCATTAAAAAGAGGAGGAACAAAAAATAAAGTTAATAAGACAATAAATGAAAATAGTAAAATATAACAAATGAACACTAGAAATAAGACAGATCCAAATTAGGTGGTGGTGGTTATGGTTGTTGAAAGTATTTATAGATGGAGGT
Organism: Dendrobium catenatum; assembly: GCF_001605985.2. NCBI lineage: Eukaryota > Viridiplantae > Streptophyta > Magnoliopsida > Asparagales > Orchidaceae > Dendrobium > Dendrobium catenatum. The sequence goes on from NW_021319410.1 coordinate 29,212, forward strand.
GAAATGATCTTCAATTTAGGAGAACTTTTCTCCAGATCATCGCATGTCTTGCTCATGCTGCTATTGTTGTTGTTGGATAAGATTGTCCAAATGAGTTTCTAGTTGCTCGATCTGCTGAATTATGACGTCCTGAGGATAGGCAAGTATCGAGGTGGTATTGGTAATTTGCCCTATTCTATCTACCAAGGACCAAACAAGTGGTTGTGATTACTTAGGGACCTTGGTCAACATCTCTATAGGTGTTTTATGCCATTAATGAGCATAAATTAATGCTGGGGAGTGGCTAATAAAGTTGAAAATGACTTACGGTCATTTTATAAAGTGGGAACAATTGGTCAAATACAAGCCTATTAGTCTAGTTTGATCAAGCTCAAGTAAGTTGACTAGGTCAACCATAGCTTAGAGAGCTATGGTTGATAAGTTTAGTGTATGAATCACCTATGGTGAAAGTTTGGACATAGTTTGAAGTCAATAAGCTAGATTCATGCATGGTGTAGTCTAATAAGCAAGTATAATATATATTAGGGTTTTTACCTTGGTTGTTAGGCAAACCATGGCATGATTTATGGTTTAAACTAGTTCAGAGGTGTTTAAGTTTAGTTTAAGGATCTCTGTCTTAGGTCATCTAGACTAGTTATTAGATCCAAAGCAGAATGTTAGGAAAGATAAGGTTTGATAGACCAAGGTAAAGAACATAGGGCTGTGTCCCTACTATATATGTGATGAAGACATAAGACTATAACAATGTGGTATTAGGATTGAAATAGAGTTTTAAGGATTTAGAGTTTAAATAACCTTAATTAAAATTGAGGTCAACAAACACGTACAGATGTGGGAGGTTATTTTTGACCCCATCTTCTTTATGTATGTGTGAAAGGTTCAGGTGAATCATAAGTAGAAGTGGAGTTATAAGGAGATTTTGGATGATCTCCTTCACCAAGTGAAGGTTGACTGTGGGAGGCATAAGTAAATGTTCAATTACAAGCAAACATCAAGACATGCATATCACAATTTATATGTTGTAAATTTTGTTAAATATAATAAGTTCAGTACAAGGAATATTCTTTTAAATAAAAATGAGTTTAAATATAAAGAATGTTTTATTAAAAAGCACGCTTGGTTGTTCCTATATATGTATACTCCAATGTGTCATTCAAAGAAAGTGTTATGTGTTATTAGTTAGTATATTTTGACCGTTATGTGTTATTAGTTAGTATATTTTGACACCTAGGTGACAGCATATGAAAGTACATATAGGGATTTATAGTATTCAAGTTTAAGTTATAAATACTGAAAAGTAAATTCTTATATGTTCCTAAATTAAAAAAATTATATTTTTATTCATATAAAGTTATATCATTCTAAACTATTTTTGTACATTACAAATGTGGCATTGATTTTTGTAATAGGCTTTGAGTTTGCTTGCTGAGTTTATGAATACTTATTCTATTAGTTTATAATATTTTAGGAAATGGAAATTGCATAGCAATGTTGAGGTCAGTAGAAGAAGATACATTAGAAGTTATACAATTAAGATAATTTGTAACCTGGTTCTTATATTTTTGATGTAAGGAAACAATTTACTTTGAAATATTTGCACGTGATTTATTTTGGAATGAGAATCTAGATGAGTGCTCTTTCTATTTATTATTTTTAGTTAACTAGACAACTCTTATATGTATTGTTTTGTGGTTTTGATAATTAGGTTTAGGATTTAATTATTCCATTAGATCTTGGGGCGCGATAAAAACACTCACACACTCAGTTGCTCTCCTCTCACACTCATTCATAGTCACACATAATCAAATAGGTAAACTCAAGTCCACAATAGTGCACTCAAAATTAACTACAATATAAGTACAATAATAAATAAAATGAAAATTTTTAGAACAAGAAAAAAATAACATGAAATTTCTTAATTAGTATTCATCTAGATCTGCATAATAGGTTCATTTATTTTTAAAGTGGCTCTCTTAGTATGCATCTTGGTATTGGATCAAATTCTTCATGTAGGTGCTACACCAAAATTAACATATAAGCAAAAAAATTAATTAGTTGATTAATTTAGAAATTAAAGCTAAATCTCATTAAAAAAAGGTATTATTCTAAGAAGCGACTTAAAATAATATTAAAAGATGAGTTTCACCACAATAAAATTATATCGTTTTCTAATATATTTTCTTCCGAATTTTAAATTTTATACTCGCACCGAACCATATAAGTATTTTATAGGTATCTAGTATATTCTAATAAAAAAACTCAATCATAATAGCCACATTGCTCACTAAAGGCAGTTGCTAGTAGGGTGTGACTCATCCCAATCGATAAGATGAAGTCATTTCAGACACGTGCACCAAGGAACTAGAACAGATTTACCCTAACCCTCAAGAAATAAATATCTCAACAAAAGTTGGTCTTCAGAGGTCACTGGTCATAATCTAAGCTATTAGGCTACTTCTAACATCCTCTAATCAAGCTACAAGAAGTGCACACACATCAAGGTATTAATGATTACTACCCTTATGCTAGTTTAATCCTCCATTCATGGTAACCATCACCCAAGAAAACTCGTCCTTTACACGTAAAGTTCCATATGCTACATTTAAGGAATCGTCACCACATCTATAGGAACTACCCACATAGACTCATCCTAATTACTACACTTGGAAAACTCACCCAATATATTTACCCATGAAAACTCACTCTGTAATAGAGGGCCATGTTAGCAATAGAAATCCATATGGATGCCTACCAACCATATCATAATGGGTTAAAATAAAATTATACTTTTTACAGTTTTTGTGCTCTTTCTTATAGCCCGTTAAACCTCCTATAAATAAAACATAACATACTTTAAGGTTTTAGCATACTTTGAGCATTCATATCTCTCAATCCTCTAGTTCTTGCCTAGAATATTACTTTTTTAGTAAAATTCAGTGTCATATATAGATAATTTGGATCCAAGATTTAGAACTTTAAGAAACTGAATGCCAATAAACAATGCCAAATGGGATCTTAATATTGCCTAGGATGGGTTAACTAAGTTTCACCAATCTCAATGAAGTATGCTCAATAAATATTTATAGATAAATAGGACTAATTTGCCATTAAGATTAAGCCGCCAAAATAAATAATGAACTCACTAACTAGCTTAAAGTCCCCAATGCTAGTCCTAAGTACTCATCCGTAGGATTACTTGAATTCATCAAACTTATTCCCTCAATTCACCAAATGAACTTGTCCAACTTTCAAAGATATTTGTTAGCTCAAAGTAAATTCGTTAAAAACTAAATCAAGTCTAATCCTTAGAATTTGTTCTAATTTCTCTATGTATTTTGATAAAAACAAGCTAATTAAACAAACTCATTTTACAACAAGCATTTGTTAAACCTTATTTAAGGATATGAACAAGTTTAGTGAGAACAAGTCAAAGCTAAGATGAGCTCGACCATCAACCCAATAATAAGCTCAAGCTTATGCTCAAGTTTTACTAATATTTTAATCTCATAATCAACTCTCAATTGGATGACTAGTTCAAAATCAACTCATTATCTTTAATTCACTATTAAAATATTGCAATGAAGTTGAGTGAGAGCTCACTAGATTAGTGTAATCATTAATGCGGAAATCCTAACCAGAGCTTCTTAGACAAAGCATTAATGAGACTAATAATTTTTGATGAAGTAGAAGAGTGACATTCTAAAAATTAGCCCAAGCTAAACAAATATTAACATTCTTCTCACCAAATTACACTAAACCTTTTAACATCATGCCATAAACTTCATAACAAATATTTACATGTTTAAGTGGCCACAGGCCCACAACAAATTCTATTTACCAAACATTGCCATTGACAGGTCCCAAGCTATGTATGAGAAAAATAGAGGGTTTTTTTAGATGATCGATAGCCAACATAAAACTCGTCGAACAATTATGACATGAATTCCTTAATATAGTATGTTCATGCTAGGGCGTTCCATAAAAGAGACTGATTTTATAACTTGAATACAATAAGAAGTGTGTAAGAGCCACTATATCAATGCTCGAAAATAATGTTAAATAAGAAAGGATTCCCACATCATGGATGGATGTGATAAAATGAGCTAATCCATTATACTATAATTAGGATATAAACTTAAAATATATATTCTCTTATAGGCAAAGTATGAAATTAATAGATGTTTTGATAAATAAGAAGATAAATATTATATTCATTAGAAAAACTAAATGAGTTGCATAGAAGGCTAATGAGATCGATAGTTCAAAATTTAAAAAAAGTCACAATAGAAATGACGATGTTATTATATATAAGACAAAATTATAACATTGTACAAATTAATAAAATTAGATATAAAATTATAATTTATAACGCAAAATTAAAATTTATGTTCAAAATTTAAATTTTAGAATAGCAAAAAAATTAAAACAAAAGACACCTCTTCAAAAATAAATTTTAATGGAGATTTAAATGGACATTTTAGTAGAATAATAAAAGATTTTCATAACATTCATAATGGTTGAGTTTGGAACAACTAATTAAAAAGATAAAGCCATATTATATTTCACTCTAGGCTATGATTAACGAAAAAAATGAGCATCTCATTTCTTATAAGAATGAATATAACATATAGTAAAACTAACATTGATTATTTTCTTATAGAAAATAAATTAATTAAATTACAAAAATTATAAAATCATTCCGAATTAATTAATTTAAATTGTGCATGAAAAAACTAATTATTATGTAAAAAAAAAAGTGTTATTAAGAATGTTGCATGGTAATAAAAAGAAAAACTTTTGATAGTAAAAATATTTGATAATGATATCATATAACTAAACCTATATAGTATAATAAAGATTTGATTTTGTTGTAGCAAAATATAATTACCTAACCAACCAAAAAGCCACCTATCACCTTGGACCAAATGAATATGGGTTCACACGACACTAGCATTCCACTAAGGGGCTGTTTGATTGCCTGAAAAAGAAATGCAGTGTAAAGTAAATGTGATGTAAAGTAAATGTATTGTATTTAGAATACGTTGAGATTGTTTGGTTGTCTGCAAAATAAACACATAAGAAATATTTCGCTTGTTTGGTTAGATAGATCCAGAGTAAAGTAAAAGTTATTTTTTTTTAAAATAATTTGATAGAAATCATGAATACTCATGCAATCATTTGTTAGTATTTTCATCAAAACCTCTCGCATCGCTATTTTCAAATTTCAATATTTTTTTTACATTCATAAGACTCGAATTGAAGGGCTCTTAAGCATTATTTGGGATAAAATATTACTTGCTAAAGCTGCTTTTTAAAACAATTTTTTTTAAAAAAAATCTTTATACTATAAAATTGATTTATAAATAAATATAAATAATGTAAAAAAAAAAAATCTTAATTGAAAGCAAAAACTGTTAATATGAATAAATTACATGATTTCAAAAACAATTCTTTTTTTGCAACATATCTATCAAACGAAAGCCCAAAGATTATATAGTTACACAGACAAAAAAACAACAATAAATTAAAAAATTTAAAACAAACAAATGCGATAGCAAGCACCACAACAGCTAACACCCCCAAGCCTGACAGAATTAAATTAGTGTTGGCAAAAACAAAAGGCTGGACTTCAGATAGGAAATTAACAACTCCAGCATCATCTTTTTGGTTCTTCATTTGACAAACAAGCAACTACAATTTCAGTGAATGAGTCAACATGGTCTTTATTTATGAGGTGAATATTCTCCTCTCTCAACCGGTCAACCCCATCAGAACTTGTTCTTCAAGCTTCTGTGCTACCACAAACTGCATAAGATAGTCATCTCCATGAACCTCTTTAGATATCACCAGATTTTGGCATAGAGGACACACGATCAAGAAGCTGAAAAACTCTTCTGCTTGCACCTGCAGCTTTCATTGCTGTTGAAATACATCATATAAGTTTTCCCACGGATATTACCATCTTGCCACAATTCATTATTAACGGATGCTAAGAAAACTCCTTTATATTCAAAATTGAAGCAAGCAGATGCTGAAATCATTCTGAATACCTGGCAGAAATCCCGCTGCAGTGCCCCATTCCCTGCAATGGTGCCGACCTATTTCATCTTTTGCATGCATAAATCCTGCTCAATTTCACCATTCATGTTGATAAAATGCAGATCGAATGAAAGTCATCGGTTGCTCTTCGTCTCTTTCCTCCACAAAATTCCTGCTGCCAGACCTCTTCCAAATCCGAACCACTGCTTCCACTGATTGATCTAGCCGATTTCCATTTCAGTGTCCGAACTCATCCAACCCAGAAAGACGACCTGGGTTCGCCTTTCATCTTCTCCTTTTCGTCGTTGCTGTTCATTTTCGTTGATTCGCAGGGGGTGCATAGATTGCACCGTCGCTTCTCAGCTCCCTTGTCGTCGTTAGACTTCGTTCATTCGCATGAGAGCGACAGACCGCACGGATCTCTCCTTCCTTTCCTTCGTTGCTATTCGACTTTGGCTCCCTCTTGGCTGTTCGACTTCGCTCTTCGCAGGAGGGATGGCACGGGGCTGGTACTCGAGCGAAGAATTTCAAACCCGCTCATTTTGAGCGGCTTTCAAAGTCGCGAGATCCGCCTCACGTAATACACGCCTAATGCTTCGGAGGTTTTCCTTTTGTTCCACTCAAAATTAACCAAACAGCCAAATTTAGTAAATACATGTATTTATTTTACTTTACCCTCCTAATTCAGGCAACCAAACAGCCCCTAAATTTATTTGATTTTATGTTAACCTAATGCAGTATGATTTGATATAGATCTACCCCGCATCATAAGAAAGAGTGATTTATCATGCTGGTTTCCTCAGCGTTTCATCACGCAGTCAATTGACAGCACCTATATCTTAGATACGATTTTCAACCCCAAAAAATTCTGAACTGCTCCTCAAAAAAGCGTTTGATTTAATGATACAAAAATACATCAACATGGGAAAAAACAATTATTACGTCCTCCGACCGGATGCAGAGGAACATCCGGTCGTAGGCAAAATCCCGCCTATACCGAGGTGTACCGAGTTTTTCCAAAAAACTCGGTACACCTCGGTATAGGCGGGATTTTGCCTATGACTGGATGTTCCTTTGCATCCTTACACCGGACCAAATAAAAGTTCCAACATGGGACATGTTCTCTATGTACAATTTCGTGAAATTGGCTAATTTACACAGCGCCCATCAAACAAGATAACATCCGCCGAACTTCTATCCTCAACCTGAAAAAACGACAGAGGAATATACTAAATTGTATGCAGGTAATCTAACAGGAAATTTCTCAATTTTTTTAAACCAAAGCAAACATTTTGATACAAGCATGTTAATCCGGAAATTAACTCACATTTCATTTCCTTTGCAGTTGTTATATATGTAATGGCACTGTGCTCACAATAACGCAGTACTGATGGATGTACTTCTCACTTTCACCTAAATTATTTTAGGGATCCACTAAAGGACTGTTTGGTTTGATAAAAAAGATAGTGGCGGGTGACCGACATTGAGGGTAGTAGTTCAACGGCAACCGGCAGTTACGGCTGTTATTCAAACTCCTACAAAACGAGTATGTTGACATGAATAAAAAATTAAACAAGATAAAACATTGCCAAATGGCGCCAAGCTAAATGTTAAATAAAAACATGTTTAAATTATTATTAAAATATTGTAAAAGTTCAAATAATTTGGAAAAAAAAAACTACGGTAACACTAATATAAAATAATTAAAAGACTGAAATGAAATTCTTATGAAATTCATACAGTTATAATATGATATCTTGTTTAATAAAGATACACAAATTTATTGACTAATTAAGAAAAAAAATCTAAAATTCATTAAAAAGTACTAATCGAAGAAGCTTAGTTCAACTTTCAATAAAACAACTTTTTTCCTGTCATTTTATGTTTTCAGATATTTTAGAACTGCTTCGAAAATTAGGGTAAATGAAAGCCATTAAAAATGTCAAATGGGTAATTAATTTTCCTAGGATAACCAAGTTTCACCGATCTCAATTAACTGCGTTAAAAAAAAAAAGTCGGCAAATAAAAGTAATCAATTCTTTATTAAAATAATGCCACCAAAGAATACATTTTTTAAAATTGCGCAATAAGTGCCGCGCCTCAGCATAATTTCTCAAAGAAATGCCTCGAGGCGCACACATCGATCTTTGTTTGTGAGGCATACAAACCAACACGCCTCTCCTCTTTTTTGTGAGGTGTCCGTCTCAAATAACACTTCTTTTTAAATCATTTTTTTTAATCTTAAACCTAAGTCAAAATTGAAAGCAAAGGTTTTTATAACTTTACCAACTTGTACCCTAGGGAACTTCGGCATTCCATCCCTGCTGTTCTACTTCGCCTACTGGTAGAGTTTTGAACAATCACTGAAAGCTTCTTCACCTTCTTCGATGACACCCTTCCTATCAGATTGCACATCAAGACAGTTTGACAACGCCATTCCTATTGTATTAGAAGTAATGACGGGAGCTTTGCTCGCTACAACAGTAGCCATCTTTCTCCCTTTTCACATGCGTTGTCGCTGCTCGAAGACATTCACCTTCGAATGTATTCGACTTTGCCTGCTTGATCTAGTAGCTTCTTTGCCTCCTTCAGCTCAGCTATCCCTGTTGTTCGAGTTTAATTGCTTTCACGATGTAATAACTAAATACGTGGAGCTTGTGGGTTTATATTTGTTGTTAATATCTGATTGGGAAGCTAATTGTTGAGGTTTGAGATTTCGGATCGAACAACTGTGGTTCAGTAATTAGAAAGGAGGATGAGATATTTTGTAGTTGGTGTGTAGTTTAGATTTTATATTAAATATAATGGGTCATATTTATTTTGTATATGTAAATATAGTTTAATATTTAGATTAATTTTAATTGATTCAAATGAAGTTAATTTGGATCCAGTCCATCATATTATAAATGATTTTAAAAATTAGGCTTGGTCAATAAGTGATTTAGATTTTTGATGGATTACATTCATGATCTAATTAGGGCCTACCAAAGCTAAACTCTTGATTTTTTATACATGTTCATGTGGAAGGTGACTTAATGGAGTTTTGGATGTTTTCATTAGAGCAAATCAAGAAATATATTTAAAAAGGGTTGTTTGACATAATGCTATACTAAGAAGAGTGTTATCTTATAATATTATTACAGAGATAATAGGATTATCTTTCAGGTGCAGCATATTTGATTGAATGCTATATTAAATAATGTAATACTAAATGGTGACTGTCTTTTACTTTTTATGTTTTTAACTTCTTGCAAGGTTTTTGTAGAGGATGGTCAGAAGCAAAAGACAAAACCACGTCGAGTATAGTTGAAAGACCCATGTGAGAGGCAACTACAAGTTGTACGTGTATTTGAAATGTAGCTACTACGAGAAAGTGATCAAAGGTAGTATGACTAGGATGAAGGAGCACTTATCCGGATCACCCAAGAATGTCACACAATATGCCAAAGTGTCTGATACATTATGAGAAGAGATCAAAACATGCATGAATAAGTCAATAATGTCAAAGCACCTCGCACAAAGACAAATTAATGATAGTTTTGATGCGGGCTTCTACTACAGGAGCGAAGGCAGCAGTTGAGATTCATCTTCATCATTGCAATCCTTTAGGTATGCAAGGGGTCCCATGGATCATTACATGACACAAACATCAGAGGATAAAAAATAATGCAGGTCTTCTACCGCACAAAAGCTAACCCCAGAGAATGCTAGGGAGGCACGAATGCGATTATATATGGATATAAGCAGAATTTTCCATGAGAATGCTATCACATTTAATGTTGCAACCTCCCCTTCTTACTACAATATGAAGGGTTCAATTGAAGCATATGAGAGAGGGTTAAAACCTCCATTCATATATAATTTAAGGATAGACATTTTGAAGGAGCAGAGTAATACTGATAGAAGTATTGAGGAAATTAAAAAGATTTGGGCCCAAACAGGTGTTACAATCATGTTTGATAAATGGTTAGATGTGAATAGCATAAGTCTAATAAACATACTAATCAATAACCTATGACATTGTATTTTTAAAATCAATTGAGGCATCTGATCAGGTGAAAGATGCTCAATTTCTTTTTGGATTACTTGATAGTGTTGTTGAGGAGATTGGAGAGCACTTGGTAGCTCAAGCAGTAATAAATAATGCCAATGTTTATAGGTCAGCAGGGACAAACTTGTGAAAAAGAGAAAATATTTATATTGGACTCGATGTGCCACATATTACATACATCTCATCTTTGAGAAGCTTAGGGAGCTACCGTAGTACAAGAATACATTGTCAAAAACTAAAAAAAATAAGTAAATTTATTTATAATTATTCTTGAGTTTTAGTGCTTATGAGAAAATTCTCAAAGAAAAAAAATTACTTAGATATGTAACAATCAAATTTATTATAGCTTATTTAACTTTGTAGAGTATGTTGGAGGCTAAATAACTTTTAGAGTCCATGTTCACATCTACATAGTGGTTGAGTTATGTTTGGGCAAAAAAATCTAAGGGAAAAGGTGTCAAAAAGATTATTCTAAATGATAGAATTGGCAGATGTATGTTATCACATCCACTAAGCCACTAATACAGGTTCTAAAAATGGTGGATGCTGAGAAGAAGCCGCCTGTTATGGGCTTCATATACAATATTATAGATGAAGCAAAAGAAATCATTGTTTAAAATTGCGCAATATGAGGCTCGTCTTGCGGCCCGCCTCAACGCAATTCTAGTAAAATGAGGCTTACGCCTCCAGCTTTTTTATGAGGCTTGCGCGTTAGCTTGGCTGAGGCTTGTCTTGAGGCACGCCTCGCTAGCATGAGGCTTACGCCTCACCCTATTTGTATATATATATTTTTGTTAAAACTAAAATAAATCATGACTTCAAGCACATTTGAGTGCAACAACTTCCTCTCGATTGCCTCTACCTCCAGCCCACGGCCTTTGCCGCAGCTAACATCGTCATAGCCATCACTGACAATCGCTTGAAAGCTGCACACCACCACCTCATGTTTATGTTGATGAAAATATTTCTAAAAGATGAATATGATTGAAATAAATTAAAAAGAAACATATTGGAAGGCATTCGACTCTACCGAATGAGGCATGGGATACACCAATTTGTTATAGAGACAACTCAGATAAAGACCACCTTAGTGATGATAGTGCAGATGATTTCTAAGTTGTTAGCAATTATTTTAGTTTTCATTATGAATTCAAATGTAAAAGATTAGATAATTGAGAAAAAAGAAATTTTAAGTTGAAATTGATGTTATATGATACTTTTATACAATTTCTATATTTAATATTATTTTCTCTTATAATATTTCGATTGTAGGTCTATTTCACGGAGTTTATCACTTGTCACTTTATATCTTGTGTAATTTTTTGTTTCATATGTATGTCAATTTGTTAATTCATAATTCAATAGGAAGTTAATATATCATCATTTAACATATTATTTAGGTATTATATAAAATATCACTTTTGACATTTATTATCACTTTACGTAAATTTTGTTTTTATTTTGAGGCTTTTAAATACACAATTACGCAATTTTAAAAATTAAAAGAAATGTTTATCAATAACTTAGGAGGAGAAGAAAATAACTACAAACAAATTTAGAATATTATTGATGATAAGTGGGAGCTACAACTTTATTGGCACTTACATGCAGTAAGTTATTATCTGAACCCTCAATATTAATATATAGAAAATAGGTTAATAAATCTTGAAATAAAATTAAGGTTATATCTTTGCATAGATACTCATAACTGATTCAACTAAAATATCAAATGTAGACATGCAATTAGTATTATTTAGGAATAAAGATGATTTTTTTTAGCTTACAACAGGCAAATGACAATGTTTCCAAGCGATCTCTAATGGGGAGCTCGAATTGAATTGGTGCTTGCTTTCAATTGATGTGTTAATATACTTAAGTTTTCTTCGATATAAAAATAATGAAACGCTACTAAAATACACAAGTATATGCGTCGATTAAGTAATAAAAAATCAGAATAAAGTGTCGATCCCACAAAGAAGTATTTTGTTTAATTGTACTGACACTACTACTGCTTACTTCAAATGCACAATGCATCCTACTGAAAGTAAAAATGAATATTTTTGATTTTTTATCACTTAAAGAAAGCTTACAAGAAGATTTGATAATAATTAAAATAAATATTTTAGACTAATAAATGCAACAACATATGTTTCATGATGAGACTCTTACTCTTAGATGTAAACATTTGCATCACTAGAACTTTGTCGAGCTTGTAAAGGTGAAAAGACAGATTTATGATTTTCATAAAAAAATTTTACTATCTCCATAGAATCTAAAATATTCGAATATCATATATCTAGACATGCCAATATTTTATTTCAATACTCGTAATTGTTCCAACATTCTTCTGTCGAGACTATACATCACACTAGATATAGACTACATATATGACCATTATATACATTAAATGAAGAACGATGGATATTGAAAACATCTATATATTTATTAAAGGCGCAAGAGTCAATATTAGTACTTGATATGCTTTTATAATATTATTAGCCCAAAACTAGAAAATTAGCTGGTCATGAAATATACAAGCAAACTCATTTTCGTTCATTCATTCAAAGAAGAGTTATAAGAAAAGTAATAAAAAATTTGTCAATGAGAACGATCAATTGATCTTCTCCATATTCCTTTCTCCAACAATAGAGTTACTCTCGCAAGACAGGCTAAGATCTCCTAATACAAGTATATTGCATTTCTCTAATCTCCCTTATACTTTAATCTAAGGGGGCAGTAAAAAACAGACTAAGAATTACAAATTTTGGCTCAAGTGACAGAACTCCTTAAATAATAGAACTGTAAAACAATTTAAAGAAAATACAGGTATTATAGTGCATCCGCGGGAATATTTTGATAATATTTAACACTGGTTAATTGTATGGGCAATTGTCATTTGAATATAGCGCTCTATTTGGAAGTTCGTACAAGACTTATGTCCGCCTGTATTCAAGTTGCAGATCCGGTGGCATGGCATCATACTATGGTCATTTTCCCGTTTCATGCAGGTAGACTGTCCTGTACTACTTGTTGCTTTTTACAAGTGGATTAATGTGCACTAATAAATCTCCTGCTTTTGTTTGTTGATAACTACATTCACCATATTCTTTATATCTCTTTTTGCAAGCAGGTTACTTTGTATGCAAATTTTCTAGCATTATCTGTAGGCACTTATGTTTGCTATCGTCCCTCCACATTTTCTCGTAGGCAGCATTTAGTGTATATGATGGACCTCTATATAGCAACCCGTAAGTGCTTGTATGCTTGATTAACATTGGTTGTAAGGGGCACCTTTATAATCACCGTGGGTCAAATCCCTCTATTTGTAGATGACATGTGTATTGGATTGACATTGCTTGGTTGTCTATAATTGAGATGTTATATTCACCCAAATACTTTCTCTATGAACGTCAACTGGAAAACTATTATATTTGCTTGTGTATTGAGCTAATGACAAGTCTCTTATAATTGCCTGTAGGAACTTATATTTGTCATTAATTTCTTTCCATACATTGATTGTGAGAGCACCTTTGTAAGCAGTGGCGGATTTAGGGGGGGGGGCTAGGGGGGCACATGCAAATCAATAAGTGCTTTCAGTCAATATCTATTCATCGTAGCCCTTTTTAGTCAATCAATATTATCAGTTCAATCAATCGTGTCGTCTAATCCGTATCGTCTACTCAATTCATTGTATCCATATCATCAATCAAATCAATAGGGTGTCTGTATCAATTAATAGCAATCAATAGCGTCAATTAATTCAATAAGGGACTCGTGTCAGAACGTACTCTTGCAAACAATCAATCCAATTATGTTCAATGACACTACGACGGATTCAATAATGACGACGTACGATGCTACAGTAGGGAAAGCATCTCAATAAATAAAGCACTTTCCAGTCAATTATATCAATCAGCTCAAGTCCCAATAAAACAATCGAATCCAGTACGGCGAAAAATCAATTGGAAAATCAATCACTAGAATGAAATCATCAGGCCAATAGAAATCAAAGAAATCAATTCTACAATAATCAAATCCATACGGCATTCAATCAATCCATCGATAAACGGCACGACGAGTCAATGTACGGCACGACGAATCAATGTATCAGTATATCAATAACCTATCAGGATCTGTCTATCAATAATATTCATATGTCAATATCATATCTATATCAATGTCGATATCGGTATCCATCAATCGATACAATCTATATTCATGTCGCTGTCGATATCTATCAATACACAGAATCCATATCAATATCGGTGCCGGTGAATCAATACAATCTATATCAATATCAGTGTCAATCTCTATGACTCAATACGCATGATCCATATCAAATATTAGTGCCGGTATCTATGAATCAATCAAGTCGATAAAATCAATCGGAAAAGCAATACGATAAATCAATAAATCCGTCAAATCGATCAATCAATCAAATCCAGTCTAACTATCAAGTCGATCAAATCAATCGGAAGACAATACGATAATCTACAGTAGCAAGTCGAATCAATGCATAAATCAATGGTATCAATGAATCTATGAATCTATGCCGTCCATGTCCATATCAATATCAATATCAATGATCAATAATCAAGTAGTATCCATGATCAAATGAAATCAATGAAGCCGTACGATACAGTAAATCCGTGATTCCATGCACATCAGGAAATCCATACGATGCAATCATTCCATGGTCTTACTAGACAAGCACAAACGCTGGCTATGTTGCTGTTGTAGAATCCGTATTGCTGTGTAGATAGTCATACGTTGGCTCCATTAATAAGAGTCGTCACTCTTTTGCCCGTCGGCCGCCGTCGGTGTATAAACTCCTTAATAACTCCCTCCATGATCCATGATCCATGATCTATGATTTAAAGGAAAGCCCGTCGGCCCACCATCCTGTACAGGTCAAGTCTATCTCCAACCAACGTTCAACCATGTTCCCACTTGTCTTTCAGTAGCAATCAGTCAATGCAATAATCGATGCAATAATCAATAATAAAGAAATCTAAAACGATCATATCAATAGTCATGCACATATCAATTCAATCTATCAATTTCAACCAAATCAGAAATCGTACGAAAATCGGGCAGAGTAACGGCAGTCGGTCACATTTACACA
>NW_021319410.1:51501-80710 GCF_001605985.2 Dendrobium catenatum
AAAAATCTCCAAAAATTATAATTCACCAAATTAATACAGAACGTGCACAGCAACATTCTAAGACTATTCTTCTACTGCTCAAACCAATTCGGACATCATAATAAATTGCAGTCAAAATAAAACTCCGTAGAATCAAAACGGACCGGACGAAATCTGCCAGAAAATAATCAAAACGTGCAGAATAATCACCTCTACAACATACCAAAAGTTATGCGGTGAAATCTTTGTCAGTACCAAACCGGGTACGAAAATCACTTACAAAAACACAAATCTGAGCACCATTTCGCAAAATCTCAAAATCTCTGAAAACAGAAGTAGGGTTCGGAATCCTTACAGCGAGACAAACAAAATATCCAACAGCAACGAACGACGAAAATCGCTCCGCGGACCCCGAAATCGGACTTCTTCCTTTGCTTTTCCGCCCTTTCTCTCTCCTCAAAATATCTGAGGTTATAAAAATGTTTTCTCTCTCCTCAAAACGAGCTCATTTTCTTATATCATTAGTGGGATCGGCCCGGCCGATCGCCACATCGTCCCGGGACGATCAGACCAAAATTGATCGTCCTGGACGACTCCCAGAACTATTCTCAGGACGATATTTTCTACAGTGCAGATCGGCCTGGACGATCTCCAATCGGCCCGGACGATCCTGGGAAAAATTCACTTTTCCCAGCAGCTACAGCAAAGGAACGAGGTCTCACAATCCCCTATATTTTTTGCCCGCATCACGAGCCCCCTTCGTTTCTTCTTATCAAAATGTTGTAACTTTCGAACCCACAGGAAGGGAATGTCGCCGAAGGAGCGGAGCCGACTAGGACCGAAGGAGCTGAAGAAGCTAGGGTAGTTTTTGTGGTTTGGAAGGAGAGATCGGGTGCAATGGAGGTTAAGGCAATGAAATACTCGGCTGGTTTGCAGTCATTTACTGTGGAGTTCAGACGTGGGGAAGCAAATGGAAGAAGAGGAGAGGGCAACGTGAGCTTTGGTCTGTTTATGAATGAGGGAGGAAAAAATGAACGAGGCATCATTCCTTATGGTTTTATTAATAAGGCAGAATCGTCATGCGAGAAGAAACGAGAAGGGGCAGTTCGGTGCCATTCACAAAGGCCAGGCACTGTAGCAGGATACTCGTGGGATTGGGCATGCATGGCAGAGGGGTTTAATTTTTTTATTGTTTCCTTTGGTCATTATTACACAAAGGTCAACACTTTCTCAATTATCAAAAAATTTATATCTAAATCAATTTTTATTACAAAACTTCTTATTTTTTATCTTTTCTTGCACATTTGAATTCTACCACCAACTATTTTTATTATTATGAGCTTTTCCTTTCGAAACTCCAAGCATATCTTTTACAATATTCTTAATATCACTATCCACTTTTTCCCACATAACATTAGCATACTCATGCATAGACAAAATCTTAAGATCTAAAATCTTACTCTCAAAAATATTTTTTGTTAATATTCTTTAAATGCCCCCATCTAATCCTAGAAAATCGCTTTACTTTATTTTTGATTTTCTACCACTTTATTTTAAAGTCCAAAACTAATAATCGATGTTGGGTACATAAATTTTCGCTTGAAATAACTTTACAATCTAAACAATTTAATTTTCTCATAAGAAAATAATCAATCTACATTTTATTATATCCATTTTTATATGTGATAAGATGCCCTTCTTTATTCTTAAATAAGGTATTAGCTATTAAAAAATCATAAGCTAAAAAATCTAATATGTTCTTACTATCTTCATTTGTCGTTTCAAATCCATAGCCACCATGAATGTTTTTAAAATCATCCACCTCTCTACCAATATGTCCATTTAAATCTCCTCCAATGAAAACTCTTTCTTCAAGAGGTATCTTTTGTATTAATTCTTCTAAGTCATTCCAAAATTTTAATTTTGAACTCATATCCAAACTTACATGATGAGCGAAAGTACTTATAATATTAACAATCTTAGCATCAACAGTAATCTTTAAAACTATAACTCTATCTCTAATTCTACTAATATTTTTAATATTATCCTTCAAACTTTTATTCATAATCACACCTACACCATTTCTAATACGACTCCTACCCGAATACCATAGTTTATATCCTAAACAATAAATCTCCTTAGCCTGAATGCATAAAATATTTATCTTTCTATGAATCATAATATCTATTAATTCTATTAACTTTCCTGTAAGGGAGCCTATATTCCAAGTTCCTATCCTAATTTTAGTTTTATGGACTAGCTTCTTTGCCGACATCCATCCTTAATGTGGGAACCCTTGCCTATTTAACACTGCACCCGGGCGCCGGTGCAACAGCCCTTGCACACTTGTCACTATATTCAAGTCATACAACGCGTTGCTTCTAGGGGACGCCCTAAAGAATAAACAGCCAATCAAGTAAAGCATGATGTGAACACTTCCTAAGCATTTCTTTAAATATCTCTCAACTTTCAAAATTTGATTTTCCCTTAAACTAGACAAAAGATGTGATATCATTCCTAAATTTGATAGTTTTTTAAGATGAAAAATAGTTAGCTATGAATTTATGAGTCAACTTATTCCAAATAATTATAAAGCTTGGGGGCAAATAATTCAATCACATCTTAAATATCCCTTAGAGAAAATAAAAAAAATTTAAATCTAATAGCATCATTGTTGACACCATTATACTTAAATATTGCATAGATTTTTAAAAAAATGGCTAAAGATAAGTTGAAAACCTCAACAGGAGTTCTCCCAAATTGAAAATATTAAATCATTTGCATTATGACATGTTTCAGCTCAAAATTATAGTTCTGGATAGTAGGACTAGTGATACTTTGATGGATTTCTTCTACTACAATATTAACATATTCCCTGAGAGGTCTAGAATAATCCTGATTTTGCACTAGTTTAGACATCTCTAAATTTTATTTTGTTTTTTTCGAATTTTTATAAGAGTCATTTCTATCTCATTGTCAAACAACAAAAGCTCCTTAGATCAACTAAGCACACAACAATAATGAAACAACTAAAATAAATGATACAAATTAAATAATCAACAAAATACTTTTTTTGGCTTTTCTAATTTTTTTATCAACCTGAATAAAATGCATAATACAAGTCAGTCTAAATATACAATTATTTCAACAACATAGTTAAAATTACAATACGCACGTTACTTTCCCGACAATGACACCAAAAACTTGAGGGGGGCTTGAATTGAATTCGTGCTTGCTTTGAATTGATGTGTTAATATGCTTAAGTTTTCTTTGATATAAAAAAAATGAAAGCCCACTAAAATACGCAAGTATACATGCCGATCATGTAATAAAGTATTAGATTAGTGTCGATCTGAAGAGTAAGTGTTATGGTTAATTGCAATTACACTACTATTGCTTACTACAAATGCACAATTTATCCTATTGAAAATAAAAATGAATATTTTTGAATTTTTATCACTTAAAGAAAACTTGCAAGAAGATTTAACACTAATGAAAATAAAATATTTTGAAATAATGAATACAACAACATATGTTTCCTAATGAAACTCTTAATTTTCGATATGGATCAAATCATTTGCATCCCTATATCTCTATTGAGCTTGTAATGGTGAAAAGAAAAGTTTATGTCATTCCAACACTTTTATTATCTCCATAGAATATAAAATATTCAAACATCTTATGTTTAGGCATGCAACATTTCATTTCAATACTCCTAATTATTCAAGCAATCCTCCAACTGGCTATACATCACACTAGATATTAACTACACATGATATTAAATAAAGAACGAAAGATATTGAAAACATTTATATATTCATTAAAGGCACAAGAGTTTATATTAGTACTTGATATGCTTTTACATCATTAGCCCAAAACTAGAGAATTGGCCAAACATAGAGGAAACAGGCAAACACATTTTCATTTCATTCATTGAAAAAAGATATACAATAGAAGTAATAAGCAAATTATCACCCAAAAGGATCAATTGATCTTCTCCATACTCCTTTCTCCAACAATAGAGTTATTTTCACAAGACAGGATAAAATCTCCAAGTATTTTGCACTTATCTAGCCTCCTTTAAATTTTACACTAAGGGGGTGCTAAAAAACAAAAAAACACACAAAGAATTACAATTTTTTGCTCAAGTGACAGAACTACTTAAACAATAGAACTGAAAAACAATTTTTTGGAAGTATTGGGATAGGCTCAAATGTCGTGGCCCTCATCGACAGTATAAAATGAACTAATGCCTAAACGCTATAATGCTTGCTCTACCGCGGTGTAGGATGACATAGCACTGTTAATGGCTGAACTGGTGCGTCTTTTGGCTGAGTCGGTGCGGCTTTTTGTTTCGACAATTGCTCCATTGTGGCACTCTAGAATTTGAACGTTGTGGCTCTTGAATGTGATTTTTGGCGCTGAAACATTGCAAGACGCACTCCATTGCTCATTTTTCTAAGGCTCCAGCTCTGCGGTGTTGAATTTGGGCACAACGGCGTTGACCTTGGTGTTGTTGCAGTGGTAGAATATAGAGAAACCAACGCTGCAATATCAGAATTAGGCACCTCAGCATTGACAATCCTAACACTGCGACACTTTGTCTGATGGCGCTGCAGCGCTTCTCATCCCTTGTAATGGTTTTTATCTTTTCCTATACATTTCTTGAATAAACACAACAAAAATAAAATATTTTTACTAGATTTAAATACAATCAACACTACAAAATTTACACTTAACAATCTCTAGGTAATATAATTTGTTACTTTAATGTACTATATATTCACATTTATTTAAAAATCATTCTATTAGTACTTACTATAATCATTGATATAAGTCTCAATTGACTTGTGGGTCCAATTTGGTGATGACACTCCATAATTAAAGTGTTTCATTGTCAAGGTTTTGGGATTAATGTGCTCTTCATCTGGATTTGAACATAACTGGCACACATGTAAACAAGTGCATAAAAATGAGAGATATCATCTAATAACCATAAGGATGAATTCCTTAATGTACATTATGTACAATAAGAGGCTTAAAGATATGAACTTGAAGAAAAAAGGGGTTGAATGACGAGAGCTTTTGATTTGTAAGGATATGACATCAGATGATGAAGGATATGTAGATGATGAAGTGGAGGTAATACCATTTGAATTACGAGAGGAAGATTTGAATGTTAATTTCTTTAATGGTTATAGAAATAAAGCATTTACATCCACAACAACCCAAGCAAAAAAAAGAACAAACAAAAAAAAACTATATAAAAATTATTTTGTTAAAGCTTAATTACTTTAAAGTATTACTCATCTTTATATTGATGAAAAAAATTTAGGAAAGAAAAAGATAACTGATATAGAGGAAGAAAAAGCGATTGAGATATTAGACTCCACAAGTGACGAGGCAACGAAGAGAGCAATTCATTATGATGAAGATTCAAATGAGGACCACCTCAGTGATGATAATGTGAAAACTTCTAAGTTGCTATGCCACTACTATTTCTTTTTTGATTTAAATGTCGATGAGCAGGATATTCGGAAAGAGAGGTTTTTGAGTTGAACTATATTTTATGTTATTTTATTATTATAATGTTTGAATTTCAATTCTATTTAACACAATTTATTACTTCGCACTTTATATCTCGTGCATTTTTTTTATTTATATATATGACAATTTATTTCTTAGGTTAACTTTTAATATATTGTTTGATTAATTATACAAAGGAAATCCTTATTTTTTACTTTATGTAATTTTTTAATTTTGAAGCTTATTCCTTAAAATGCCTAAAGGCTTATGCCTCGCTTTAAGGATGAAAAATACCTCATTACTCAATTGCACAATTTTAAACATTGAGAGTATATAATAAACTTTTCTAAGGAGTTCCAAGCTACCAATGCACGTCAGCATATTTCTGGTGTACTAACTATCATTCATGCCAAAATGCTTGAAGCCATCAAGGCAATTCACCCAACTCATCATATGAACTTTGCCTGAATCTCAAAGCTACTTATTAGCTCAAAGTTAACAGATACTTCATCAAAATTCATCCTTCATTTGGATTTTGTTTTAATTTATGTATGTATTTTGGTAGATGCAAGCAAGTTAAACTTCTCATTTTATGACAAGAATTTGTTGAGCATCATTATAGTTGTGTAAATAAGTTGAACCAAGATCGAGTTACACCTAATAAGAGCTCAACTCAAATCTAATAACACGCTTGAACTCAGGCTCGAGTTGAGCTCACATGTTAAGCACAAACCCAACTTGTTGGTTGAATGGCAAGCTCGAGTTCAACTTGTCAGGTGTTAACTGGAGAAGGCATAGTCAACCGAAAGATAGTCCGAGGCATTGATAGGACCAAAAGTATATGTTGATAAAGGGAAGTGGATGATGAAGAGGAAGTCATTATGTAATTAGAGGCATGCCATTGAAGAAGAGGATGTTGTGACTGCCTTGCTGGCGACAGTGTTTGAAAAAAGAAAAGTAAGTTGCAAAAAGACTTGCAAGTGATGGCATTTGAAGAGGGAAGTAGAGGAAATCGCATCAGGCTACATAAAGAAGACAGCCATGAGATTCGTGATGCAAGAAACCTTTTATCAAGAAATTGATGCCTCTCAAGATTTAATATAAAATAGGGAAAACAAGAGTTAAGATTCCAATTTTAACAAGCTAGTGCACAAAACAAGTTGAGCCTCGCCATGCAAAAACTTAAGCTCACGAGCGGTAAAGCAAGCTCAAGCTCTAGCCCACAGCTCGATAAACTTGGCTTGCTAACTCATTTACAAATTGAGTTTAAGCTAGCTCAACTCACATATACCCATATTTTGTTTATTAATTTTACTAGTATTTATTAATGTAAGAATTATATCATATGAGGAAGTATTATGCTTAATTGCAATTACCGCAAACTACGGTTCCTCCGACCACCCTCGCCTCCGACTAAAGTCCCTCCTACCTCCGTCACCCGCGCCTCCGACTACAGTCTCTCCTACCTCCGTCGCTAGCCAACTATAGTCCCTCAAACTCCCGTCGCCTGCCGACTATGGGCCCTCCGACCATCATCATTCGACTACGAGCCATCCGACCATCGTCGTCCGACTACGAGCCCTCCGACTTCCATTACCTGACTACGATCCTACCAACCAAATGAATAGCCCAACATTGTCTTGAGAATAGCTCTCATACCATTGGATATATGTAACCCCAACAATGTAATATGCTATATATGATGTATATTTGGTACATCGAGCTAAAGCAGCACCATGGTTTTTTCATTCTTCATAATCTTTCACGTAGAAATCTTGATATCACTTATGACACTTGGACCCCCTTTCTTGTCTATATGTTGAACATTCGTATGAAGCTTAAACGCTAAATTTTCTATCTCTCTACAGCTGAGAATGTTCCAAAATGCAACAACTATCATTAATTTTAGATTGATAAAAGAATTCATACATTCGTATGTTTTTGTATAGATCATTGGAATGCTTGAAAAATATTACCTAGGTGAGGTCTCTTGCAGCATGCTTTTTACAAATTATAAAATCCTAATAAGACACTTTGCCTATGAAGTGAAAAGTTAGAAACAGAAAGAATAGACTATTAGAAAATAACGGGCATAAGATAAATGGAGCAATGCAAGTAAATGATTAGATATTTTAGTGGATGTGTATCAATAAATCGAATATCTGAGGCCTGTGATATGTTGGAAATAGATTTATGAAACTTGAACCTATTGTACAGAAAAATAGATGTAATTGTGTCATAAATAGAAAATACAGAACAAGTTATGTTGTAGAAATTATGGGAGTAAAACCATTTGGGCACATGGTTGAAGAATAAAAACTTTGATTGTTGGACATGTATGAAGGAGAGAAAACATTGACTAATAATGTGGTGAAATAGAATTAATGATAATGAAATAAAGAGAAAAAGGGGCGGATTGACTGAAACATTATAATTTGCACAAAACATTTCGCTTAAGCTGGAGTTGGCACAGCATGCAACGCTAAGACTGAATCAAGAAATAGTATTCTTAAAGCAAATCTCAACAATTAGGAGCAAGGGGCTATTGCTTCACAACAAACTACTTCCAGTTCATATCAAAAAATCAAAAAGGTGAGAAACAAATAAAAGCAATCCTGCAATAATAAAATGTAGCAAGATATAAAATAAAAAATTAGAGGTTTGATCCAAAAAAAATATATAATCTGAAATAAATTAGTCGATGATTCAGCCAACTTCACCTCTACAAGTACCAAGCTTCTTGATGGATAAAATTTGCCTCCCCATGATCTTAAAAGAAATTTTTATTCCAATCCACGATATGGTCAGCATGATCCTAATTAAGCAGGAGCCAATAGATCGACCTGTACTGAGTTGAAGCATAAATTTCAAAACCAAAAAATTAGGACAATATATTTAAAAAATATAATAATAGAAATCTGCACTAAATGTTCCCCAAAAACAAAATGAAAAGAAGTATGTACCATGTGCAGTCACAAATTGCCTCTATCAATTGATGATTGTATCTACAGGTCATGCAACAGGTCCTCTTTGATAAAGTGAGGCAAGGCAAAACAATTTGCATTAAATACACGACATTTTGCACATCTTCTTCTTGAATGCAAGAGTGACAAATGAATTTCTTGAAGGCCCGAATGCAAAACCAGCCAAGTTAGTAGACATTTTTGCTCATCCCTGAGCGCAAAGATCAATTAAATCCGAACTCCTAATAACTACCTCAATTTTACTGCAGATGAACCACGACGACTGAAATATCCTAGACCGCAAAAAATTTCTTTACAAAGTTGTCAACCAACTCATCTGTACACACAAGTTCTCCTTCAAAGCCCTTTCATGTGCAAGGAACTTGGTACCAGTTTGAATCCATGAACCAAGTGATAACATTCACCAAGAAAAAACCGTGCATAGCAGAGGAATACCAAGCAATGCTGTCTAATGACAAGTACCACACACCTTATTCAGTCAATGAACAATGGAATTCATTGATAGTCGCACAAGCCGCAACAGTCCTTCCACATTGTGGAAACTAAAATCAAGAACTTTACTGGCTGAGCACACCTCAATGCCATTCTTTCCCAGGTCTGCACTAGCAGCTGCAATTGCATTCTGTGATTTCTTGGTGGCTTCAAAAGCACAATTTAGATAATTTGTCTGGAAAAAATAGCACATAAAACAAGTTAAGCTTATTTACCCCTGTGACAAAATAACCAAATGCAAGCCCGCTCAAGAATATATCTACCATCTAACGACAATGAATAGAGAATTTATTTGCAATCACCAAATTACAGAATAGCATTTAGTTGCAGCTTCAAATAAATCAATGATATATAAAATGTACCAAAACCCACCCAAGCATATCTAACTATTGTTTTCTATGTCTTCAGTTTCAAGAAACCTGAGAAAGCACAAGTTGGCATTATTCTGTAAGAAATATATGTGGGAGAACACGTATTGAGAATTGTTTGTTCGAGTTTCAACTTTGTAGAGCGCATTTATGTGTCCAACTTTAAGAATCGACATTAGGCTCTTCACTTTCGTGTGTGACATTTTCTATTTATAAACCATGAAGTTTTTTATTTCAAAAAGTCAGGCCAGAAGAAACCAATGAAAACACATCCAGCTTATTTGGTTCTACTCTAATTTCTTACAAATACATAACACACATGATCTTTCTAGGAATTCGGTATCACTTTCGACCTGTGAAAATGTGATAATTAATATTGCTGCATCCAGAGTTCTAGATCTAACATTGAAAATAAAGAACCCTAATGATTTGGTATGATCTCACCGTTGATGTAAACCTAGCACATTTCAATCTCAAGAACTCTTGGTTATTTTCATCTAAATCTCATGTAAATTTCTATGTTGAATATCTATTGCTTACATCCATGATTATATGCACCATAGATCCAATCTACTAAATGCATCATATGGAAAATCTAAAACATTGCGTTCATGCTTCATCCATGTTTTAAATAATTGTTTCGTTTCCTTGAATTTTAGTGTAGTTCTAATATTACTTAAGAGGTTGTTTGGTTGCCTGAAAAAAGAATCTAGTGTAAAAAGATTACAATGTATTTGAAATACTTTGAACTAATTTGGTTGAGTGTAAAGTAAATGCAAATTTTTATTTTTTTTGTTTGGCTTGAAGAAAAGTGAAGGCAGTATAAAGTGAATGCAATGGCGGCCAGCCTAGGACACGAGGTGGTGGCGGGGGTGGCTGGCGACAATGGGGGGCTCGGCAGTGGCGAGGTTGACTAGCGGTGGCTGGCAACTACCGGCGGAGAACGACAGTGGCAAGCGCTGGCTAGCTGCTGGCCATGGTTGTGGTGTGGCGGCAGCCAGCGGTAGCAATATCTGTGACTTTCCAATGTATTTGTAATTTGCTCAAATATGAGGACTTTCCAAATACACTGTATTTTAACTAAAGAGTAAATTACTTTTACTTCAAAAGTTTACTCTGCATTTCTTTTCTTTCAAACCAAACACTAATATTTTCAAAACTCTTTTATTTGGAATACATGACACTCCTAATGCAACAAATCGAACAACCTCTAAATCTTTCAATATCAACAACATCTTGCATCAGGTCCCTGGCTCCCTTCTTGTACTCGACATGCATCCGCATCATCCTATCCCTTTCTTCCCAATTCTTTCAGATGCATGAGGTCCATCTTTTCTCATTACTAAGGCATGCATTTCCCCAGAAAAACCATAAATATAAACAGGAATCTAAACTATAGTTACCAGGTTATTATCAAATCGTAAGACCTGAGCCATTCAATATTAAATGAGAACCATAAACCTTAACAACAACTCATAGCCAGGACATGGCAACCAGACACTTTATCAAGAACTATAGCGTAACTAAGCAGCAGACTGCAACTAAAACAAGTGACTTTAAAACTTAGGAAATGACCCAAATAACAAAACCTAACAAACTCTACTTTAAAACCTGGAATAATTTTCCCAAGCCTGAAATGGCTCTAATTCAAGACCTTGAATACTTTCATAAAAGAAATGAAAGACAAACTGTATTAGTAAACTTGAACTGCATGTTCAGAAATAAAAAAAAAATAATAAAAAATAAAAACACCATACAAAAACAAATATCAACATTGTTTTCCTATTTGAGTTATGTTTTCAGCTAATGCTACGGCCTGTTTGAATATCCTTACTGCAAAAGGAGACAAAAATCAACACCTTGAACTTTAATTTTTTGCACCTAGATGGCTACAAAAAACCATGCATTCCATAAAAAATCCTCTCAGAATGCAAGGAATATCTTAATAAAAGTTATAATCTACCGCTTAACATTTACAAAATGAAATTTGATCAAGAAAATCAAAATAACAAGTTAAACCTAACAGCCGCATTAAAAATACTTCATGAACTTAACCTAATGTTAACCAAATTCAAATCACCCACTCCAAAGGCGCATGCCCTCCCCAAAACCCCCTGCCCAAAAAAATACTGCCTTCAAAAGATACATGCTCTTCAAAGCAACTTGGAAATCATAATACACAAGGGAAATTAATTTTTTGCAATTGAAAGCACGCATAGGAGGAAAAAGATACAACATAAATAACTGTGCTCATGCATTCACAACAGAGTCAAAGCATGCAACTTACATAAGTAAGCAATCGTATAACATGGGGACGATTCCGGGAAGCTATTGCATGATTGCCAGCAATTTGGGGAGAGCTGACTGCCCTGGCTGAAGCAACCTTATCAAGCCCTCCTTGATTATTTAAGTTATCAACATCAGAAGCAGATGATGATGGTGACTCGCCTATGAACAGGATCAACAAGGGAGAAATATGCTAAATAAACAAATCATAATTAGCAAAAACATTGAACAATAATTCAGTCAGCATGTAACATAAACCAGAAAAAATCAAGTATATTTGATTTCCCATTACAGAAGAAAACAATCAATTACAGATATAGAAGTAGCAGAACAACTACCTTCATTCAAAACTCTATGAGGGTGGAAGAATTATTCCCATCATGCTTTCCCTCTTATTAACAACAAATCACAATATATGCCCGTCATTTAAGATAGTGGACAGCAATCCGGGGTATCATTTAGTTTAATATGTGTTTTGAAATGAACAAGTCGATTCATGAAACCAAATGTTGTGGATTTCATACTTTGGAATTTATTAAGTAGCTATAAAAATTGATACTTTGAACATATAGAAGACAAAATGCTGTAATTACGTAATAATCATAGAAAAGAATCATCCAAGTTTCATGACATCAACGATTTAGCATTCACACAACAATATTTCAAAAACTAGACTTCCAAAGTATATTATACATTTTTCACAAG
Source organism: Dendrobium catenatum (assembly GCF_001605985.2). NCBI lineage: Eukaryota > Viridiplantae > Streptophyta > Magnoliopsida > Asparagales > Orchidaceae > Dendrobium > Dendrobium catenatum. The sequence continues at coordinate 63,842 of NW_021319410.1, forward strand.
TTTATTTAGAATATCAAAAATCACAACAGTATAAACTATAAGCATATAATCATAAAACGCTCTACCTTTCTATAATTAAAAATTGTCAAAAAAACAATAGAACAAGGGATCAGTTACACTTTGCAGTGAAGACATAACAAAGAGAAAAAGGTGGCCTTATAAATTTGAAGACAAAAATTCAATTAAGAAAAGGCCTAGAAAGCATAGTAAAAAGATTGTGTATGGCTATAAGAAGAAAAAAGAAAGATTATAATATTAGACTAAAGTCATTAACATTACTGACATCACACCCTTTATAATGCACTGTGTATTTATAGTTTAAAGGTCATCGTTAACCTTATTCTAATTATTTGAGGTCAGCTTTATAAATCATGATTGCCTGTTCATTTTTCTTGTGTGTGACATAGATGTTAGTTAAACATATTGTGTAGAATTTCATCCATTCATGTTCCTTTGATCTACATTTGCCTTCATAATCCTCCAGCATTAGCATTGTCTATCATTCTTATATGTTCACATCACATTAATTTATTCTCAACTACCTTTATTTTAATAGAGGCTACACTCATTGCACCATTAATACAATCATTCTTCAACCTAACATTTATAGTTTTTTCACACATCCATCATAATATCCTATTTTTTAGCACAATCAAATTGGTTATCAATCATTTCTTTTCTTGGAACACTTGGATTCATAAATATATCCAACCTAATTATTTAATACAATTTACCTTCAAGCCTCCATTTTATTCTCTTATTGCACAATACTCTGGTAGGTACTTCTCCATTTTAATAACCCAGCCTTATCTCCAAAAGTTATACCATAATCTATATTCAGTCCTCTTATAAACAAATCTATCAAATTTGAAAATGAATAATGAAAAAAGAATACAATGTAAAGTGATCAAGAAAAAAGCCATAGGCTTAAGGCACCTCATGAGAGAATAACCACTACTACACGCAATACTCATACATATAAAGACCATTTCTATTTGTTTACTTACATAATTGAACAAACTTAAAAAAAAATCTTGGAAGCTCGATATATAAACAAATAAAACTATACTGACCCATTGATTCCTCTGTGTTCATGAATATTTTTTTTAAATTATTAAGTAGCTCAATAAAAGACTTATTCATAATGATATAGTAACTTATTTAATAACTTCTTTTTTATATTTTTATAACTTTTTCAAGTCATAAGTTCTTTAAAAGTGATGTACTACAAGATAAAGTTAGGATGAAATTTTAAAATGAGCAAAAAGCTGAATGGTTTATTAACATTTGAGTTTTTGAAACTATTATAAATAATTTTAACTTAATATCATTTTTGTAATGAAAAAATATGATAATTTCTCAAGAATAAGATTGCTGGTTTAAATTATTAGAAACATATATATTCGTTAGGCTCAATTATAGCTCGCATTATATAGGGCGATGATAAATAAGTATAAACAAGATTTTAAAACTAGGGTAACATTCAAGCTTTGCTCAAGCTTGAACAAGATAAGAATTTGTGCAGCACAATTCCTTTACATCCTTAGTTAAACCAATTATATGTAACTATTTTTAAACAATTTATACTCATGTTACTCAAGTCTATATATTTTCCTTCCTAATCCATAGAAACTAGCTATATCTACCCTTCTTATAACTATTTATACCCCTCAATGTATGTTCACACAAACTAAGTTGCTTGTTACAATTCCATCTACAATAAATATTACTCTGATTATTCCTCAAATACAATCATTCATCAACCAAACCTTTCAAGTTTTGCCACACACAACTATACATTAACATTTCTAGTAGGCTAAACATAGCTATCAATAACTTTTTTTAACTATCAAAACTCATATTCATACAAAAACATAGCTATCCTAATTGTAATTCATGAAACTTACCATTGATATTCACTTATCACATAAAGTTGCATAGGCGCTTCTCCAACTTGGTCACTAAACCTTTAAAAGAAAATTAAAAAATAAAAATAATAAAATAATTAAAAAAAGGTAAAAAAATCTGAATGCTAACCCTTAAAATCTAAAAGTTATATCGTGATCTAAATCTCTATTTTTCTAGAAAATAGACCATTAAATTCATTGATAAAAAATTAAACAAATAAATAATATGAAGTTATCCAAGTCATCAAGATTAAGAAGGTACATGCTTTACACACCTAAAGAGAGGAAGACCAAGGAACTCCGAATTGCCAAGCCGTTTCAACGTCCATTGCATATAAAATGCACAAGGCACCCAAAGGAGCATTGCTTACTTGCTAAGGGTCATGCTGGAGATTTGATAAGTATGAGGAATGTCTCTCATTTTGACTCTCTCATTTTGAATTTAGTGTCAAAATTACATGTCACAAAATTTATTTTCCCTTGCCCTCTTATCTTTTCAAACAAGCACAAACATCCCATTCTACGAGGGAACAAACCATTTTTCTAGTCTACTCTATATCTAATCAAGCCATAATATAAATTTCATTATTTTAAAGAGAACGCAGCATAAATTTTCCTCTTTCCCAAATAGAGTTAACATATTCACCTTTATGCAGCACATGATGATAGGAAATATTTGAGTTCGCAAGTAACCCTAAGGGAATACTTGAGTTCGTAAGCAAACCTATCACTAATTGGAGGAAAACAGCAAGAAAATAAGCAAAATTTGGGCGAAAACTGCCCCCAAAACAGTAGATTGCAATAAGGGAAGCAAAGAAAAACACATAAAAAGCAAGTAATCCTTTATTCAAGAGGAGGATCGTTCTCTCACAATCTCTAGATGCAAGGTTTAGAGCCCTCAAACCTCAAAAGACTCCAAGAGAAACTCAAATCTAAGCATGCCTCTCCCTTCCCCCTACCTCTCCTATTTAAAGACTTTCCATGGCCTAAACCCTTTCCTAAAAAATAATTTTCAAATAAATTCGAATGCTTTGGACCCCACCCATAGGCGGCAAGAGACTTTAGGCAAGGGGGAGGCGGTTTTGAGCCTCCATTTGTAAACAATTGCCGGCCCAGGAGGGGCCAGTTGAGGCGGTTCAGAAGGAACCGCCTCAATAGGCGGTTCCAGTGGAACCGCCATATCAATACCGCCCTCCCAAAGAATCACCTTGTCCTCAAGGTGAAAACTAGAAAACTGCTGTTTCACCCTCTCGTACGGCTCCCATGTGGCATCGTAGTCCAGCAGATTCTTCCACTTGATCAGCACCTCTTTCGCTCCCTCTTCTTTCTGACGAACCCCCATCAACTCTGAGGGTTCTATAATCACCTCTAAATCCTCCGTAAGCGTGACTGGTAACTCCGAGCTGGTTGTATAATCTCCAATAGCTCTTCTCAGCTGTGACACATGAAAAACCAGATGAATAGTCACCGTTAATGGTAGTCTCAGTCAATATGCCATTGCTCCGATTTTTTCCAATATTTCATAAGGTCCAAAGTATCTTGGAGCGAGCTTTTCATTTCTCCTGTTGGCCACTGTCTTCTGCCGGTATGGTCGGAGCTTTAAAAACACTTTCTCTCCTGCTTCGAACTGGATGTCCTTCCTATGCCCATCAGCCTGTTTCTTCATAATCTGTTGAGCTCTCAGTAGATGTTTCTTCAATTCCTCTATCACTCGATCCCTCTCCTCCAAGTACTCCACTACTGAAGAAACTAGAGTGCTGCTACTCCCAAAGTGCACCAAGTGAGGGGGTCCCTTCCGTACAGCATCTTGAATGGAGTCATTTGTGAAGCTGAGTGAAAAGACGTGTTGTACCAGTACTCTGCCCAAAACAGCCACTTAGCCCAAGGTTTGGGCGTCTCTGACACAAAACATCTGAAATAAATCTCCAAGCTCCTACCACCTCTGTTTGGTCATCTGTCTGTGGGTGGTAAGCGGTGCTCCTCTTTAGAACTGTCCTTTATAACCTGAACAATTCTCTCCAAAAATGACTGAGGAACACCTTATTTGTGTCTAACACGATCGCCTCTGGTACGCCATGCAATCTGATAAACTCTCTAATGAATGCTGAAGCCACTATCATCGCGATGTAAGGATGTCGAAGGGGGATGAAATGAGCATACTTGCTCAATCTATCGACCACCACTAAGATCACTGTGAAACCTTCTGAATGGGGCAGCCCATCTATGAAATCCATGGATATCTCCTCCTAGACTAGTCCCGATAGTGCCAACGGCTGTAGTAGTCCCCCTAGTGATATAGCCAAATACTTGTTCCTCTAACAGATCTCACACCTTGCCACCATCTCCTCTACATCTCTATGCATTCTTTTCCAGTAAAGCTCGACCGTTAGTCTCTTGTAGGTCTTCTGCACTCTTGAATGGCCCCCAACTGCGCTTCCATGAAATTCCTGGAGTAAATTTGGGATGTGGATCAAGGTATGGGGCATCACAAATCTTCCATGGTACAGCAGTCTGTCTCCCTCTAATGAGTACCCTGGATGGCTACCCACCTCTTTCAGCAAATCTGACCTGATCCTTCCCAGTTCTTCATCTCTAGCACTTTCTTCCCTGATAGCCTCCCAGTCAAGCATCAAAGGAACGGATAATGCCATTGTCTGCAGCTCCCCCATACATCTGGACAACGCGTCCGCCGCCTTGTTCTCCACCCCTGGTCTATACAGAATCTCAAAATCGTACCCTAGCAACTTGGACAACCACCTTTGATGCTCTTCCGTCACCATCCGCTATTCCAATAGGTATTTCAGGCTTCGTTGTTCTATCCTGACAATGAAATGTCTCCCAAGCAGGTAGAGCCGCCACTTCTGGATGGCCAAGATGATGGCCATTAATTCCCTCTCGTAAACGGATTTCAGTCGGGCTCTAGCAGTTAATACCTTGCTGAAATAGGCAATGGGTTTACGACTCTGCATTAGTACTGCACCCAGCTTGTATCCTGAAGCATCTGTCTCCACAATGAAGGTATGAGTGAAATCTAGCAAGGCTAAGACCGGCACCGTAGTCATTGCCTTCTTCAAGCTCTCAAATGCTGATGTGGCTGCCTCCCCCCACAATAACCAATCCTTCTTCAACTGTTCAGTGAGTGGCCATGCTATGGAGTTATACCCATCTATCTTCCTCGTACTCATCATCACTCCGTAACAACCTGTGTCCATCAATCTTATTCCCAATTGGTCTACGACCTCGGTGAAAATGAAATTGTGGGTAGCCCCACTATCAATTAGCACCACAACCTCCCTGTCCTTTATGCCTCCCTTCACTTTCATGGTGTGATTCGTAGTTAAACCTATCACTGAGTTTAGGGAAACCTCAGCCAGATCCAAGTGTAGCTCCTCTTCCTCTGTCTCCTCCTCACCTTCCTTGTCATCGCAGACGATGAGAACCTGAAGAGTTCGGTCCTTGCACCGATATCCTGGTGTGTACTTTTCATCGCATCGGAAACACAACCCCTTAACCTATGTTGCACCGATACGGATACGACGACACGGATACAACACGATACGGATACAGGACACGTCAATTCTTAAAAATATAGGATACGAGTACGGCGCGGACTTGGCATTATAATTTATAAATCATACATAAAAATTAAGAAAACAATCAAAGCATAATATTTGAAATTACAAAAAAAAGAAACAACATCATTTGTAGCCGTGTAGCTTATAATATTAAAATATAAGAAAGCATTAAATGTCTAGTACAACAACAAAAGCATAAACATAAATTATCTAGCACATGAAGTTTCAACTATTCAATAGAAGGAATAATATGATTGGCTTCTTCATTGGTTTGTCTTTGAACTTTTATATCATCTTCAATAAATATCATAGCTTCTAATTCAGGCTCATCAAGTGAAAGATTAGTAATTTCTAATATTCTCATATCATCAAGAGACTCAAATCCCTCTCGAAAATGAGAGAACCTTGCTCGCAACCCCGGAAGTACCTATGATACGTCTTTTTTTGGATTTCTTTTTGTTTTTCAGCGAACACGCGTATCGGATATGCGTGTCCTCTTGAAATAAAATAGTATTTTAATTGGATAGGCTTTGGTGTATCCGACACGTATCGGAAGCGTATCCGTGTATCAGTGTATCAGATACAGCACGCCTTCATAAATAGGTGTATCGGTGCAACATAGCCCTTAGCCCTCTTCTCCTACATTTCTTTCTCTGTCAGCCGCTTGAAATTCCCTCCCCCCGTTTTCTCCTTGGTGGCCTCTTTACTACCTCCTGTTGCAAGACCTTTATGTGCGAGATGAGTGGTCGTCATTCTATATGTGCCCCCGATGCTGCTATTCCTGGTTCCCTTCTCCAAATTTTTCTGATTTCCACTAGTTGGCTAACCTCATGACTTCTCCCAAGTCACGGGGAATCAAGACCTTCACTGTTGCTCGGATCTCCGCCTTCAGCCCTTTCATGAAATTTTCCTCCAACACTGTATCTCAGAGTCGCTCCACCTTGCTAGCTAGGTGCTCAAACTGCTCTCGGTAATCTGCTACTAATCCCTCCTGCGTTAGAGCAAAGAACTGCTCATAGAAGTCTCCTCCCCGATCGGTTTGGAAATGCTCTATTATGCGGCCTTTAAATTCCCTCCAGTTCCTGATCAGCCTCCTCTGGTCTCTCCACTGAAACCATGACAGGGCTTTCCCTTCCAAGCATAATCCGGCTGCAGTCAGCTTCTCCTCCTCCGTCAGCCCATTGACGGCGAAGTATCGCTCTACCTTATAAATCAACTCATACGCATCTTCTCCTTCGAATATGGGCATCTTCAACTTCCTCACCTATTGATCCCCCCATTGCCCCGGATTCTTCCATAGTTTCCCCTCTCCCAAGTGATAGGTGCAAGCCAAGTTTCGTGGTCTTCTCTTGCGCTGCCATAGCCCAAAACCCCTACAAAATCCCCCATTCTTTCTTCAAAATCAGTGCCTCGGTGGTCATAGTACCCCTCCTGGCGTTCCCCATATCCGCCTCCTCTTTCTCCTCTCTGGACAGACTCCCGATGGGGTTTTCTTCCCTCTCATTCCATGATCTCCACCTCATCTTCCTCCCTACGAATTCCGGAATTTGTACCTTTTCCCTCCTTCCTTTTTGCCACTAAAGCCGTCATTTGGTTTTGAATTTCTAGCATTTTTCTCATCATCTCTCGAAGATCAGCGACTTGACCTTCCATTGAAGAGATCCTTTCCTCCACTGTCATTTTGATTTGATTCATCTCTCCTTCGAGTCTTTCCTCCAAGGCATCCACTTTTTTGGCCTCCATCACAATCTGAAGATTGTAGATTTACCAAAAAAAGGATTTGGAAAAGAAAAACAGCAACTTCTTCCGATTTGGAGCAAAAAAAATTGATGCTGGAATCAGTTGAAGTCAGCTCTCCACCGGTCCTGAGACTTGCTCTGATACCAATTTGATAGGAAATACTTGAGTTCGCAAGTAACCCTAAGGGAATACTTGAGTTCGCAAGCAAACCTATCACTAATTGGAGGAAAACAGCGAGAAAAAAAAGCAAAATATGGCTGAAAACAGCCCCAAAAATAGTATATTGCAATAAAGGAAACAAAGCAAAACACATAAAAAGCAAGATACAAGTGATCCTCTATTCGAGAGGAGGATTGTTCTCTCCCAATCTCTAGACGCAAAGTCTAGAGCCCTCAAACCTCAAAAGACTCCAAGAGAAACTCAAATCTAAGCATGCCTCTCCCTTCCCCCTACCTCTCTTATTTAAAGACTTTCCACCGCCTAAACCCTTTCCTAAAAATAATTTTCAAATAAATTCAAATCCTTTTGACCTCACCCATAGGCGGCAAGCTAGTTTAGGCAAGGGAGGAGGCAAGGGAGGAGGTTGTTTTGAGCCTCCTTTTGTAAACAATTGCCGGCCTAGGAGGGTCCGGCTGAGGCGGTTCAGAAGAAACCACCTCAATAGGTGGTTCTAGTGGAACCGCCATATAACATGAACATTATATTGAAAAGAAATTTGTTATTTATATATTAATTTTCATCCATTAAACTAATGAAGAGACGAATGAGATGAACATGAGCATACATATTAGAAGTTTTATTTTATTTTTCAGTTAAACCCTAAAAAGATAAATGAGCAAGAAATTGAATCCTAGAAATCACTTTTTTTTTTTTTTTAAATCCTAGAAATTACTTATTTCTCAACTTTTCTTCTTTTCTAAAAGGATGCACAAGCATTATAAAGTAAGCTAGCATGCTACAATTTTTATATATATTTTTTTTCAATTGATACCTCTTGAATGATAAATGATCAAGTGATCTGAATCCTGTCAACATCATACTCAAGTCATAGAGGGATCCAGATCAGCATAGCATGCCCAATTATTATTGCGGGCATCATATAATTGTGGCAGGAATATTGAAGATTGATCTTGACTATCTGAGATGTGTATGTAAAACAAAGTTATAACAGCATAACAAAGTCAGACGTGGTGGGTACAATTTAGTGCCTTGGCTAATTAACCTTTATAATTGGCATAAGTAATAAACCCTCTTATAATTAATATTATAAAATGAAGAACATATTTCCAAATAAAATTAATAGAAACGCCTTTAAAGAGGGACAGAATATGGAACAAATAAAATGCATCAATGCTTATGCAATGCCCACTAATGATTCAAGAGTAACACTGTACACCGAAGAGTGGCATCACTTAACAAAAGCTGACAAAAAGCTTTACAGGAAGCTCAAATTAACAAGTGTGATTACCTATAAATCAATAGATAAAACTTTTAACAGATGCCGGAGCAAAAGAGTGTATCCACATTCATGAAATTGGTCTCCTATTCATACATTTGGTTATAATCAATGACGAAGGATAAGAGGATGCAATAGGTATATACATTCCACAAATATGTCGGAGTACGTCAAAGCAAGTATGGTTTGAGGAACAAAAGATCTCCAGCTGAACAAGATTTATAAATGTAGCACTTAGGCTTCATTTGGGACAAATTTTTTATTGCTTCTTTAAAACAAAGTTTTAGTACAACTAAGACTGATTTAAAAAGTAATTAAAAAGTCATCCCAAACAAAATCTTAATAGTAAGAATAGAGAAGGAAGCTCCGTAAACTCAAAACTAAGTACGAATAAGCTTCCGAAGATCATGATTATGATCGTGAAAATGACAATAACAATGATGATCATGGCATAAAAGTCAATCTATTGAATATCATTTACAGAGTGCTCCAAGTAGTACTAAACTGCATAAGCAAAAAGCAGGCTCCCTAAGGGATTATTTTCTGTAAACTTCCAATGCCTCTTCTTTTGCAACAACAACGACAATATCAAGCCTTTATCCCACTAGGTTGGGAATGCCATTTCTTTTAGTTACAAAAAAATCATGTAAATTAATTCTCAACTTCCATAAGGCGCATATATTAATAGCTAACAAAATATACAAATATATTCGCTCATAAGATGATGCAAGATAAGACCCACAGAAACCTAAAAAGGCTGATGATTAAATAATTACTCAATTAACATCATTTTGACTTAGAATGTTTTCAGTACCAGGCATTGGTGCATCAAGTGCAACTTGCAGCTCAAGCCGATCTTTGCTAGCACTGGGATGTTTGTAATATGCAACCTTCAAAAATGCCACTTCCGCACACTTGTATGCTAAAGAAGCAGCAACCATTTCTTTCAATCTTTCAAACTCATGGGCACAAAATCTGATAAAACAATGCAACATAAGCCCACAACAGATAATATCACAAGAAAAAGTTTTAGATTTTAGTCAGCGATTCTCACAAAAGAAATATTCTGCAAGATGGAAAATTATATGATCAGCCCTACCACAGTCGCTTATTCTTCTAGAACAAGCAGCCAGCCCAAAAGATATAGTAATATTTTTATGTTTCATTGCTAACAATTACATTATTATTTTTAGTAGTAATAAATCTAGTGGGGAGATTGTGACTTTGGGCGATCAAGATATAAATATGAGTACACGTTTTAATATCTCGAATCTACTGTTCAAAGTGATGGTAAAATAGATGAGGAAATTATTAGTAGAATTCAAGTTGAATGGTTGAAGTGGATGAATGCATCAAGCATGTTGTGTGATATAAAAGTATCCCTCAAACTTGAGAGAAAATTCTCTATGATGGTAGTGAGACCTGCAATGCTTTATGGTGCAGAATGTTAGCCATTAATAGAAAAGCATAAAATTAAGTGGTGCAGATATGAGGATACTCGGGAGGATGTGTGGCTTTACTCTTAGAGACAAAATATGAAACGATCATATCGTGAAAAGGTTGGAGAATGGTGGGGGCAAGAAATATAAGGAGCCTATACCCTCGCCCACACAAAAGAGATGAGCACCCGAACACACGCTTACACACTAAACTAGACGATAATTCTATGACGACAAGCAAACTCTTACATTTCAATTTAAAGAAAGAAAAGAAATTAAAAATTACAAACAACGACGACTTGCAAACTTAAAATTAAAGACGACACCCTAAAGTTGCTGCACTTGGAAGAAAAATACAGGTGGAGTGGCACTTGCGGAGAGACGAAGAGATTAGAAGCCGAGACGAAAGGTTGGAAAGAGCTCGCAAGATTTTCAGAGGGGATGAGAAAGAAGTCGGACAAAGCTCGCAAGCTTTTCCATGAAACCTGCAGGTTTACATTTCCAAAAATCACATATCATTCACTATTTTTAAAACATAACAAACCCCTCATATTTATAAGTATGAAAGGGGGAATACAAACAGACACAACATTTAATTCCCATAAGAATCCCAAACATCACAAGCCAATAAAAGCCCTTTCTTTTCACGGAAAAACATCCCAAGCCCAAGAACCGAAGGAGCAACCGCGGGAACCAAGGAGGAAGCACGGAACCAAGGAGCCACAGCCACGGGAAACATCCCAGGCTTGGAAAACTAGCAGCCGGCTAGAATTCCAAGGGGCAAAGGCACACAAAAAAAACTAAAGCCCATGGTGGAAGCCAAGGAGACACACATGGGAAACAACACTTCTTGGAATTCCAAAAGCCGGTTTGGAATTCCAAGAGACAAACATAATTAAAGACATAAAAACAATAAAATGTACATTTAATAAAAAGATAATTATGAACTAAAATGTTAGCTAATAATGAGCTAACCCATAGTTCAATAAATGAACAAAAAATCAGCTCATAAATGAGCTAAATTCAAGCTCAAATTGATTGAGCTTGTAAGCTCAAGGGAAGTCAAATCCAACTTATTTTGAGTTTGAGTTGACCCCCCCTTTGCCTACATCAGACTCCCCTTCTTGAGAACTCATCTCCCGATGAGTTAGCTTTGGGTTCTCTTGAGGAGGTGCATACTGATCATCCAGCTCTTTGATTTTCTCACCAAATTTCTTTAAAATTTCTTCCTGTTCCTTCTCGAATTGCCTTTGCAGAAATCTCTTCCACTTCTCGAATTTTTGATCACATAGGAACATGTGATACTGAAGCTTGTATAGACGGTCTTGAAGCGGATCAGTAGAATCGCCTTCTGTAGGAATCCATCTGTCCAACGGGAGTGGGACGTCAAGATTATTTGAATTGATTTCCTCGTTATATGAATCCATATTTTTTTTGTTTTCCATTTTTTTAAACTGACTCAAAAAAGACTCAAAAAACTCAATCTAAACTTAGACTCACAACAAGATTTGACTCGACAAAACAAAACTTGACAAACTAAAACAAGACTTACAACCTAGGACTTCCTAACTTGCTCTGATACCAAATTGGTGGGGCCCCTAGCACACACAAAAGAGATGAGCACCCGAACACCCGCTAACACACTAAAATAGACGATAATTCTATGACGATGAGCAAACTCTTAAATTTTAATTTAAAGACAAAAGAAATTAAAAATTACAAATGACGACAACTTGCAAACTTAAAATTAAAGACGACACCCTAAAGTTGCTGCACTTGGAAGAAAGATACAGGTGGAGTGGCACTTACGGAGAGACGAAGAGATTAGAAGCCGAGACGAAAAGTTGTAAAGAGCTCGCAAGATTTTCGGAGGGGATGAGAAAGAAGACGGACAAAGCTCGCAAGCTTTTCCATGAAACCCGCAGGTTTACATTTCCAAAAATCACATATCATTCACTATTTTTAAAGCATAACAAACCCCTCATTTTTATAAGTATGAAAGGGGGAATACAAACAGACACAACATTTAATTCCCATAGGAATCCCAAACATCACAAGCCAATAAAAGCGCTTGCTTTTCACGGAAAAACATCCCAAGCCCAAGAACCGAAGGGGCAACCGCGGGAGCCAAGGAGGCAGCACGGAACCAAGGAGCCACAACAACGGAAAACATCCCAGGCTCGAAAAACCAGCAGCCGGCCGGAATTCCAAGTGGAAAAGGCACAGAAAAAAACTAAAGCCCATGGTGGAAGCCAAGGAGCCACACATGGGAAACAACACTTCTTGGAATTCCAAAGGCCGGTTTGGAATTCCAAGAGACAAACATAATTAAAGACATAAAAACAATAAAAAGTACATTTAATAAAAAGATAATTATGAACTAAAATGTTAGCTAATAATGAGCTAATCTGTAGTTCAATAAATAAACTAAAAATCAGCTCATAAATGAGCTAAATTCAAGCTCGAATTGATTGAGCTTGTAAGCTCAAGGGAAGTCAAATTAAACTTATTTGGGGTTTGAGTTGACCCCTCCTTTGCCTACATTAGAGTACCTCGAGTGGAAGATAAGATTAGAGAGCGTCGCCTTAGATGGTTTGGTCACATAAAACGTCAACTTCTGATAACCCGGATATGAGAGTAGATGTATAAGATTTGGCTTATGTTAAAGGTAGAGGTAGACCTAAAATAACATGGTTAAAAAATATTAGAAAAGGCCCTTATTTATTAGATTATATGAATTGTAGTTTGATGAAAGTATGCAAACTAATAGAAGAAATAGTGAAGGAAGATTAAGAGGGAAAATTTAAAGGAAGATTCCTTGGATCTATGCAAAGGAAAGGTTATGAGGTTACTTACAATCGAAGAAGAGTACATGGTGAAGGAATTGAAGAGACAAATCTTCAAGAAGGTAAGTAATGCATTTATATTCAAATATAATAACTTTTATTTATAGGCATGAAGGTTGATTTTGAAAGCATTAAAGTAAAAGGTTATTAAATTTGTTTAATATATAGAAAGGTTTTTTAATTCAAGTTTTCAAGTATGAAAACTAGATACATAATTTAATCAGGAAAATGTAAAATAAGATTTAGTATGTTAATCTAAATGTTTTCCTATTTGATACTGTATTGAAAAGATATCAATTTCCTTGCATATGATAGGCATTTTAATTGTACACCGATGATAACAAAAATCATTATGAAAGCATGCAACAACTTAAGTACAACTTACGAACACTGGAATGTTTAGTGAATAACAACTTAAAAGTAAAGTTTGACAATAAATGATGTATAACTATAATTACAGGTGGGACAAAAGGGACCCCAAATAATATATTTTTGTATTACAGGAGGGGCAAAAGGGACCCCAAAGAATATGATACATGCACAACAGGTTGGACAAAAGGGACCCCTAAAGTGACAAAATGGACTTCTATGTAATTCAATGGCGATAATGTCAGGTTTACATGAGCTCCATTGAATATGTTTATGAAAGTGTAGCCAAAGCTATTACAGATTGAGATTGGTATTCAATACAAACTTCAAAAGAAATAAAAACTAATGTTAATGACAATTTTATGATGTTTTACAAGTTAGGTTAAGTTTGGTCAATATTATGATTTTAATGTTTGATTTATTACAATTATTGTATTTTAACTGTTAATTAATTTGTAAAGCTTATTGAGCCTCATAACTCAACATTATCTTTCTTACTGACTATTGTTACAGAAAAGGGAAAGGAGAAGATTGTTACAGATTAATTTGCAAGTTATTTCTTATTTTATGTTAGTATTATCTTTGTTGTGAAGTCTACATTGAGGTATGAAAATATTGCAGTAATGTATTATTTAGTTTTTCTTTAGTGGCTCTGTAAGTATATCTTATTGAAGTTTAAATAAATTAGATACTTCTGTTGGTGTGATGAATGAAAACTGTTAGATCTTATGATTAATTGATATATTATATTTATGTTAGTAATACACCAGTATTGTTAAGGGGTACTGTGGGGTGTTACAACTGCTCCCTCTAAGGGCCTCTATAGCAAGCAAACTTGTGTCATTACTTTTGACCCAGCAAGAAGAACATTGTCGAATGTTCCAGACTTTCGATCCAACAGGGCAAGTCGTCAAACTATTATGACTTTCGATCGAGCACGGAAAGTCGTCGAAGAAAGCGAAGAAGATGGTGTGGTGCAATAGACGAAGTCAAATAACATACAAAGCCGAATAGTAGACAAAGTCGAATAAGAATGAAATGATGTATAGAGGTTGCTCGACATTAGGTTTAGATTTTAAACAAATTTATTTTTGTTTCATTCTGGGGCGAACACCCAGAAAAAGTGAAGCGAGGCACGCCTCAATGCGTGCCTTCATATATTTGAGGTGTACGACTCATGAAACGGGTTTGAAGCGTCCTTCTCGACACATTGCAAGGAATTATGCTGAGGCGGACCTCAAGGCGTACCTCTGATTGCGCAATTTTAAATAATGATAGATTCTTTGTTAAATAGTATGACAGAAAAGCTTTTTACATGACTCAATCAATTTGTCAACTCGTCACCTAATTTGGGAAAAATTTAATAACAACACCAAAAATAAGAATATTTAAAGGAAAATACGGGAGTGTCCAAAAAGGTGGCCCAAGTTGAAATGATAAATGAAGCAGTAGATGCATAACAACAACAATAACATCAAGCCTTTGTCCCACTACCTGGGGTCGAAAGCAGTAGATGCACTGTTACTTCAAAATTGTGCTAAACACAATAAAAAGACCTTTACATCATAAAATAACAATAATCAAGAGCACAACACATAAATTTGGTACAATTTTTCAGAAAACTATCAAACAAATTCTTCAAGAGTTGGTTCCCATAAGCTTAAGATATATTATTCCCCAAAAATGTATTATAATTCAAAATTTTTGTTAACATAAAGCTTTCATTTAGTATAGCCTAGAGGATATTTTCTAGGCACAAACATAGAAAAGATCAGGCTTCTACTTTTCTCACAAACATTAATAAATATAATGACCTAAAGGCATTGTTATGATTTTGTAATAATTTTGTTAGGATATGTATGAACCCAAATGAGATATTTTGCTAAACTTTTTAATGAAGAGTGTGAAAATAAGATTGACTATAGTGACCTTAGCACCCTAAATGAAAGTAAAGATTTCTGTTTTTATCGGCGTATTAGTAAAACTGAAGTTAGAGAGGCTTTAAATAGAATGAAGGGTGGAAAAGCTGTTGGACCTGATGATATTCCAATAGAGGTGTGGAAATGCTTAGGAGATGAAGGGATTTCTTGGCTTACTAAACTTTTTAATACTATTTTGAAGACTAAAAAGATGCCAGATGAGTGGAGAATGAGGGGGGGGGGGGGGAGGTTTGTATAAATTGCAATTAGTAAGAAAGTTTGATTTTAATGATCAACCAACATATTTATATTCTCAATATTATAATGGATTAATCATATGAAAAGTGGATTCAATGGGTGTACTATCTGCATGTGAAGCAAATACAACCTTAGGTAAGAATATAATTTTTGGGACATATTTTTTGTCACATGCGAAGAATCTAAACTTGACCTGCAACCTCGCTCTGTTGTTTCTTCTTTGGCCTCCAGCATGATCTAATCCACTAAATTTAACTTGGATTATCAAGATGGTTCTTTCATCCATTCAAGATTAACATCTTTACTTATAGCCTGAAACACATTTGAATGCCATGACAGTGCCTTCATAAGTTTCTATCGAACCATGCATTGAATCTCGGTTTTCTATGCAAAAACTCTCTAGATCATCAGACTTCACCACCTCTTCAGTACATTAATTTTGCATTAGATTATCTAGTAGTGAATTGCCTAACTTTAGCTTTTAGCCGGAAGTACCATTAGGGGCGAATTATGAATGAATACAACAAAAGTAATAAATAATAAAATAATCAACATTAAAGAAGGCTACTCCCAACGTTCTGTGGCTTAACCAAAAATAAAGATGTATATCTATGGAGGGGAGATCATTTTAGAAATTAAATAGATGCATACATAAAAGAGGCGCGCCAGAAAACACTCATCTCCAAATCCAATATTAATATCCCACCTCTCTTTAGAAAAAGAGAAGTCTATATCCGTCAAGACAAACAAAAAGAAGAATAACTTGAGAAATATAGAAATAAAGAGGATTAAACTAAAACTAAAACATTAACCAACTTGAAATTTCTCAAAAAGAGTATCTATCCGCATGACATGGAATCATTAACACAATTTCCAATGGAAACGAAGAATTACTAATCAAGAAGTCTTTTTTTCTTTTTCTTCGCTTGTTCTCTTCTCCTCCGGATTCCTTTTTCTTATTCTTTTCATCTCTCTCCCTCTTTGTGAAGCTTTTTTCTTCAAGTTGAGCAATCCACCGCCTAAAAGGCAAGACTCACCTAGAGTAGCACACCACCTCAATCATACCATCACATGCAAATATGACATGTCTGAACCTGTTAGCCTATTCTATGCTATTGGATTTTCGGGCAGGCGCTTTTAAATTATAATCAGGTTTAAATTTAAGCTGGAGCTATTCAAATATAAATACTTAAAATGATTTAAAAATAAATTGATAATTTTTTTTAAATTCTAAACTCGCCTATTTTGGGTTCTACATATACAACAAGCAACAACAAACAACATCAAGCCCTTTATCCACTACGTGGGGTCGGCTACATGAATCCTTTTTCATCAACATTGTGTTCTTCTATTAAAGCCC
>NW_021319410.1:81583-95707 GCF_001605985.2 Dendrobium catenatum
CCCCCCCACCCACCCACACACACACTTTAAATATTTTTGTGACATCTTGTTGTATGATAGAGATACCATAAATCAAATGATTTTAAAAATATAATTCTTTCTAAATATGTGATTGAAAACCAACATGAGAAATTTCTTGATATGGAGAAACCTTCCAAGGATGGCAATACCTCTTAATCATGGAAAAAGGTCTCATGACAATACAAGGAAATGACTTCGTTCTGACATAAGAAAAATATCACTTTAAGAGAGGTTGTAGAGAAGAAAGCAAATAACAACCACAAGGAAAAAAAGTCAGCAATGTTGCAAATTGATGAGGTGCAAAACAAAGTGATACTATCTAGTTATTGTTATTAGCTTTCTTCTCTAGTATAGTATAGCTTACCTAGTCAGCCTAGGACCCAGCTAGTATAGCTTACCTAGTCAGCCTAGGACCCGTGCCCCAGAATTTTAAGAGATCAGGTTGTCAATCTTTAGGATCAAATGGCAGGAATGCATACTTATTTTAATGAGAACAGACAATGGTAATAGGGAATTTTCTAATATTCTTTGTTTTAAATAGTTTCTCTTGCAAGGGTTAGGGTTTCATCTTAAATTTGGCTGAAATTTGTGATCCCTTAGGTTTAAGTTTTTTTGGGCTCTAGCAACATCTAGAGATTTGGGAGAGATAGATCCTACTCTCGAATAGAAAATCAAATGTATCTAGCTTTATTTCTTCCATTTGTTTGATTTCTTCAATAAAAATTACCGTTTTGTTGATTTTTCATAGGATTTGTAGAGCATTTTGTTGTTTTTCATCTCTGTTGATAGGATTTACTTGAAATATTCAAGTGTTTCCTATCAAATTGATATCAGAGCACATCAATCTTAGGGGAACCAATTGTCGGAAGGAATGTGAAAGATTTGGAGGGAGAACTTTGGCAACTCAAATCAGATTTTAAGGAGAAGATTTTTTATTTTCAAAATCATATCGCATCCATCAATGAAGGGAAAGTTCACCGCGGTGGAAGACATGCTGAAAAAATTACTTGAAGACAAACCAAATCCGACAACATCAGAAGCAAAAGGAACTACCAGTGGCCATGGAAGAGGAGGGAAACCTAAAAGGTTTATGGGAAGGGAAAATCCAAAAGTGAAGATCTTTGAGAGTGAAGATGGAATGCCTCCTCTAGAACCACTTTCTAGGGAGGAGATGAGCATTAACTACGAAAGAAGGGGTGCTGAATTTGTGAGGAGAGAAAATGATTTCGATCGTCTCGGTGCTGATTTTGAAAGAAGAAGATGGAATTTTGATGAAGGGCTTGGGTATGATTGTCGGAATGAAGATTGTGACAACTGGGGGTCTTTGAGGAATGAGAGGCTATGGAGGATTCAAGGGAAACAGGGGTGACCCGAAGGTAAGGAAATTGAAGATGCCCATCTTTGAGGGCGAGGACGCACGTGAATGGATCTACAAGGTGGAGCGATACTTCACAGTCAACGGGATAATAGATGAGGAGAAATTGACAGCTACAAGACTGTGCTTAGAAGTGAGGGCACTAGCATGGTATCAATGGCGGGACATGAGGCGCCTCATTAGAGCTGGAGGGAATTCAAGGATTATTTACTATAACATTTTCGAACTAGTAGGGGAGAAGACTTTTATGAGCAGTTCTTTGCCCTGACGCAGGAGGGGACAATGTTAGAGTATTGTGGCAAGTTTGAGTACCTTGCTAGCCGGCTATATCGTCTCTCAGAGACAGTTCTAAAAGGAAATTTTATGAAGAGGCTCAAATCAAAGATTCAAACAACAGTGAGGGTCATGAGACCTCGTGACTTAGGGGATGCTATGGAGCTGGCACAACTAGTGGAGGATAAAAAATACCAGGAGAGGAGAGCCAGAGGCAGTAGTTCATACGGCTTTTATAGGATGACAACCACCCTTCTAGCACCCAAGAGGCCTACATAAGGCAACATTAATGAGACTCCCAGGGAGAATCCAGCAGGAGGAGGAAGTGCGGGGAACTTCAAAAGACTGATGAAGAGGGAGATGCAAGAGAAGACTGTGAAAGGACTATTTTAAATGTGATGGGAAGTATACTCCCGGGCACAAGTGTAGGGATCGAACTCTTCAAGTTCTCATCGTCTGAGATGACGAGGAAATTGAGGAGGGAGGTGAGAGAATGGGAGAGAGATTGAGGACAAGCTGCAACTGGAAGTGATGGAGGTCTCCCTGAATTTAGTGGTAAGATTCACTCTGAATCATACCATGAAAGTGAAAGGGAAAATAGTAGCAGGGAAGTGGTGGTGTTGATTGATAGTGGGGCTATCCATAATTTCATCTCCAACCATGTCGTGGACTAATTGGGGTGACATTGGTAGATACAGGGTATTATAGAGTGATAATGGGTACAGGGAAGGTGGAGACGAGTAAGGGGATATGTAAGAGAGTATTGGTCACAGGTGAGGGAGAATGATGTGAAACAAAGTGGCAAACAAGAATTGTGTTGAGGAATTTAATTAAAAGTATAAACTTCACTTTGCCAATTATAAGATAATGATTCTTCAAGTTAGATTTAGAACGCTCCGTAGAAGAGTTATGTAATAGCAATCAATTACAATGGAGATTAACGAGATACTTGCAAAACAACAACATCATAAATAAATAAGCTAATGGTGAAGTTAACATGAATCCACAGTTTAATAAGTAGACCATTCACCTTGGGGAATCCCTCACTCACACTCATAATTAGAGTTCTTTTAGCGGAAGAAGGTTGCAAGCAAACTTAGAGAAACCACTAGAAGACATGTGATGCCAAGGGTGCTAGTCTCCGAGGAAGGAGTCGGAGTTGGAGGAACAGGTGGTCGTCCAGTGATCTTCCACTCTCCAATATGTCTTTGTTCGTCGATGACGTCCGCTAAGTGGAAGAGGAAACGATCAACATATTCCTCGATAGTGCTTTCAGATCCAAATCTGGGGTCGAAAAATGGTGATTGGATGATGTCAACCAACCCTTGAGAATTGAGAATAAGCCCGTGATCAACTTCCGGATCCACAATACATATTCATAGAACGGCATGGTGTATTGCGATAAGGAGGGTTTGGAGGGGGAGGTTCGGTCATGCATGAGAAAAGAAAAGGTGGGCCGAATTTTGGATAGAGGTGAATTAGAGGGGTTTGGGTTAAAATTTGAAATTAGTTTTCAGATTTAGAGGGAGGGAATCTTTAATTTGAAATTCAAATTAATTCCAATAAGGTAGCTTGATTGGGCGGCAACCAATGGGGGTTTAATAGGGATTTAATGAGGGTCTAGGTGAAAAAATTGGAAAGAGAAAGGGCTAGAGAAGGGTCGGTCACAAGAGGGGAAATTTGCGGTGTTTTCATTTGATATGTGGGCCTGGAAAGAATTTAATTGAGGATTATCATTAAATCTGAAATTGACTTCAGATTTTAATGGGTTTAGGAGGTTTCCTAATATACGTTATTAATAGGTAAAATTTTAGAATTCAAATTTGAATTTGAATCTAAATGAAGCAACTTTCAAATTAATGAAGATGCAATTAAGGAAAGTAATTATGGACGATTTTGAAATTTGAAATTCAAAATCCTTGGGTGGTGGATTGATGGACGGCGGCTTGTAGGGCTTGGGGGGAAGAGGGGCGACGGGATGGGGGTCGGCTGCTGGTCTTGCTAGGAGGTCGGCGGCTTCGGAGCTAATGGAGTCTGGACGTATGGAGGGTTGGGAGGAGCTTCGGGTATGGGGAAAAATTATGGGGGAGGGTGGCGGTGGGGAGGAGAAAGAGGAGTATGAAGTAGATAAATCAAAGACTAACCGAGAGCTCGGAATCCACCGGTTACTATCGGGTATTGCATATCCCTCCCCTAGGGTTCTCTCTACTCAAGAGCTCACAACTCGAGACAAAGAAAAATCTAAAATTTTACTCAATAATCATCATCCATTACAATGCAAGAGGTCCTATAAATAGGCCTAAATGAAAGAAAACCAAAAAGACTAAAGTTACAACATAGACTCAATTCCCCATAGGGGTAAAATGGAAAAACTTAAATGCAAGATAAAACAAAAATAGATAATACATCAAAAATACAGACTCTGAATCGTAGTCGTTCGATCCACGACTACGTCGACAATATACATGTCGAAATCTCTGACTAATGTCCTCATCATTCTCCCCAGGTGGGAGAAAGCTCGACCCTGTCGAGTAAGCATCCCTGGAACTCTCGTATTACTCCAGTAGATCAGGGTCCAACCTTTGTAGCTCATCCCGGTCGATCCAAATATTCTCCATCTCCGATTTCCCTGCCCATTGAACTAGATACCTTTAACAACCACCGTCTCTAGTGGAAATAATTTCATCGCTAAATATTGCCTCAATCTTCTCCGCAATGGGTAAAGTGAGAATGTTTGGGAGTGGAGGTAAGCTAGGATTCTCATCAGGTAGGGTCACACAAGGCTCGGTATTTAGTGGATTAGGGGGGTTAAACTCTAGACCCTCAAATGCTACAAGATCTTCAATGTTAAACATATGATTAATATTAAAACCCTTAGGAAGGTCTAGCACATAAGCATTACTATTTATTTTGAAAACTATTTTGAAAGGTCCTGCGCTTCTTGCATGTAATTTCTTAACGGCCCCTTGCGGGAACCGCTCCGAACGAATCTGGACCATTACAAAGTCTACCACTTCAAATTCTTTAAATTGTTTCTTGAGGTCAGCATTACGTTTATAGTTAGCATTGCTTTGTTCAATCTTCTATTAATTTCCTTATGCAATTCTTGTAGATGTGATGCAAATGCAGATGCAGACTCAGATGTTCTAGACTTAGGAGCCATGGGGATTAAATCTAATTGTTGCCTAGGTCGAGTATTGTTGCCAAATATCATTCAACTTCTCACTAAAATAGGCAACAAGGTGTCCCTCTTGCGACAAAACTCCTATGTCAATACTAGACACGTCACAGGTTACTTCAAAAATCTTAGAAAAATCAGGAAGACGCATAATTGGGGCCTCGACCATTCTCTTTTTGATCTCTTCGAATGGTTTAGTGGCAGATGAAGTCCAATGGAATTCTCCATTCTTTAGGCAGCCAGTTAAGAGTGCCACTATCATGCTAAAATTCCTAATTAACCTCCGATAAAAAGTGGTCAATCCATGAATGCTCCGAACATCTCTGATATTTTTCGGTTCAGGCCACTAGTTAATTGCTCGAACTTTCTCGGGGTCAGCTAATATTCCTTGAGAGGAAATGATAAATCCAAGAAAAGTGACACGATTCATGAGAAACATACATTTCTTAGGGTTTGCATACAATTGCGTTTTTCTCAGGATCTCACAAACTTATCTTAGATTATCAAGATGTTGGTCCACTGAACTACTATAGATCAAAATGTCATCAAAATAGACCACAACGAATTTTCCTAAGAACAGGTGCAAAACTTGGGTCATAACTCTCATGAACATACTAGGAGCGTTACTAAGGCCAAACGTCATAACCATCCATTTGTACAACCCATCTTTAATTTTAAATGTCGTTTTCCATTCGTCCCCTGGGCAGATTCTTATTTGATGATAACCGCTCTTAAGATCGATCTTAGAAAAGAAAGTTGCTCCGGTCATCATGTCCAACATGTCATCCAAGTGAGGAATGAGGAAGCGATACTTTACAGTAATCATGTTGATAGCGTGACTATGAATACACATCCTTCAGGATCCATCCTTTTTGGGAGTCAGAAGTGCTGGGACAGCACATGGGCTTAAGCTTTCTTTGATAAATCCATTTTGGAGCAGATCATCAACTTGCTCTTTTAACTTGTTGTGGGGAAGGTTAGGCAGTGAGGCTGCGGGTATTAGGTCTATCGCGTGCTGGATGTCTCGCAGAGGGGGTAACTGGTTTAGAAGATCCTCGGGGAAAACATCGGCAAAAGTCTCAAGGAGTGGTTGAACCTCTTCCGGGATGGGCTCTCCTAATTCCTCATTTGTTTCATGGGCCACTAGGGGGTACATGGGGGCTCCTTGGTTAAACTCAACTTCTACTTCCATTGCAGTTAAAAGGTACAACCCGGTTTAACAGGAGTAGGTTTGACTTCAATCTTATAGGGTTTCGATTGGGAGGGTACAAGCTTGATTTTCTTGTCGTTATGCTCAAACACGCAAGTGTTTGTCCTCCCATAAATATGGACATCATTGTCAAATAACCACGGGCGATCGGGGATAATCTGACCCACATCCATAGTCAAAACATCGCACCAAATCTTCTCTTGATATCCAACAAACTCTATGGGAATAAGGCTCCTAACCTTTATTTCTATAGTAGTCGAATTAATCCAAGCGACCTTATACGACTTTGGGTGGGGTGTCGTTTTTAAATTAAGGTGGAAATCATGACGGAAGAAACAACGTTGATACAACTTCCACTGTCGATGATAACTTCTCATTTCTTGTCTCCGATCTTAGTAAAGGAGTGAAAAATTGAAGACCTTCGCCAATCGTCACAGAGTTTGGGTTGGGACAACGCACATCTAACGACTTGCAGATCAACAAGATTTACTTCTTAGAATAAGTCTTTTTCATCGTCAACACGATGGGTCAAGTCAGTCTCAGGTTCTTCCTCTTCTTCTTCAACCTCTTCGATTATGGTCACCTTGTAGGGACTAGAACACTGTGAGGAAATGTGCCCATAGCCATGACACCTATAATATTTAGTTCTAGACGTTGCTTTGGGAGTTTCACGTTCAAGGGTTTTACCTTTAGAGTCGGTTAATCATAGGGCCAGCGGGTCAATTTTGGGGTTGACTGGAGGAAGCTCTATACGAGTTTGGGCGGGAGTCTAGGTGTTTAGAGTGGGAATGGGTCCTAGATTCTTCGAGATCAAGCACTAAACAGCAGGCTGCTTCCAAAGTGTCAACTCCTGTAACAAAAACTCATTTCGAAGATCTTCCCTTAAGCCGACTCTAAACATAGAAAGGATTTGGGCAGGGGTAGTGGTCTCTTCTCCGCTGCAACGGATCATTTAGTCCTCAAAAGCGGAGATATATGCTTTTACAGTTCTACTCCCTTTTGTCGGCCTATTCCATCTATCTAGGATCTTGGGGAAGTATGAGGGAGGGAGATATTTTTTTCTTGAGCTCTTGCTTCATAGTTCGCCAGTCGGTGATGGGGTGCTCACCTCGAGCTTCGCACATATTTTTCAAGCTTGTCCAGTATTGGTTAGCTCGACCCGTAAGCTTCATCTCGGCAAACCTAACTTTCCTAGCTTCCGAGATGCTATACCATTTGAAATAACTATCCATCCCTTTGAGCCAATCGAAGGAGACTTGAGGGTCGAGGGTACCATCATAGGAAGGGGTATCTATTTGGATGTTTTTAAGCAATTGAGTGTCGTTATCTCTCCAAGTGTGTTCATGTCCTATGGGGTCCTGATTGGTTCTAAGGTTATGACGATATTGATCAAAAGGTGGTCCATATTCAGTCCGGGTTTCATCACCATATGGTGAATGCGGTCTAGAAGGGGTGTAAATTGCGGGGTGTCCTAGACGCTCAATGTTTTCACGTCGCTCACCCGTTTGGCGTCTGAAGTCGGCTAAGCAGTCTGAGTGTTCCTAATTTGTTGAGTAACCATCCCAAGTTGGCCCACGATAAGGTCTAATGTCGCTTGAATGTGTTCCGGATCCATGGGTAGAAGTTAGGGGACACTAGGAGAGGTAAAGGGGTAAAGGACAACACCTAGACACTAAAATACTATGCTACTAATGCCTCTAAATGATGCAGTTTTTGCGTGGACAGCAAACTATAGCAGGGAGTTAAGGTAGTTATGAGTTTAGGAAGGTCCTTAGAGTGAGGGCAGCACCTAAACACCAAGCAAGACTCACCAAAAGGTTACTAAATGGAGCAGGGACAGTTTGGACAGCAAACTAAGTTGTGGACAACACCTAAACAAAGAAGGATACTCACTTAAAATGATGTGAACAGTGCAGGAAATTAGTGGACAGCAAGCAAAACAGTGAATAAAAATTTACTACGTGATGGTATGCATGCAAACAAGCTTAGGAAAGGTTAATCTAGACCCCTAGGAACTTCCAGCACATGTAACACATGCTACCATGCTCTAATACCAAATATGATGTGAAATAAAGTGGCAAACAAGAACTTTGTTGAGGAATTTAATTAAAAGTATAAACTTCACTTTCCCAATTATAAGATAATGATTCTTCAAGTTAGATTTAGAACACTATGTAGAAAAGTTAAGTAATAGCAATCAATTACAATGGAGATTAACGAGATACTTGCAAAACAACAACATCATAAATGAATAAGCTAATGGCGAAAGTTAACATGAATCCACAGCTTAATAAGTAGATCATTCACCATGGGGAATCCCTCACTCACACTCATAATTGGAGTTCTTTTAGTGGAAGAAGATTGCAAGAAAACTTAGACACGCCACTAGAAGACATGCGATGACAAGGGTGCTAGTTGCCGGGGAAGGAGTCGGAGTTGGAGGAACAGGTGGTCGACCGGTGATCTTCCAATCTCTAATAGGTCTTTGTTCGTTGATGACGTCTGCTAAGTGGAAGGAGATACGATCAATGTATTCCTCGACGGTGCTTTCAAATCCAAATCCGGGGTCGAAAAATGGTGATTGGATGACGTCAGCCTCCCCTTGAGAATTGAGAATAAGCCCGTGATCAACTTCCAGATCTGCCATATATGTTCATGGAACGGCGTGGTGTATTGCAGTGAGGAGGGTTTGGAGGGGAAGGTTCGGCCGTGGATGAGAAAGTGAAAGGTGGGCCGGATTTTGGATAGAGGTGAATTAGAGGGATTTGGGTTAAAATCTGAAATTGGTTTTACGATTTAGAGGGAGGAAATCTTCAATTTGAAATTCAAATTAATTCCAATAATGTGGCTTGATTGGGCGGCAACCAATGGGGGTTTAATGGGGGTCTAGGTGGAAAAATTGGAGAGAGAAAGGGCTAGAGAGGGGTCGACCACATGAAGGGAAATTTAAGGTGTTTGTATTTAATATGTGGGCCCGGAAAGGATCTAATTGAGGATTATCATTAAATCTGAAATTGAATTCAGATTTTAATGGGTTTAGGAGGTTTCCTAATATACGTTATTAATAGACAAAATTTTAGAATTCAAATTTGAATTTGAATCTAAATGAAGCCACTTTCCAAATTAATGAGGACATAATTAAGAAAAGTAATTATGGACGATTTTGAAATTTGAAATTCAAAATCCTTGGCTGGTGGATTGATGGCCGGCGACTTGTAGGGCTTGGGGGGAAGAGGGGGGGCAGGATGGTGGTCGGCTGCTGGTCTTGCTAGGAGGCCGGTGGCTTGGGAGCTAATGGAGCCCGGGAGTATGGGGCATTGAGAGGAGCTTCGGGTATGGGGGAAAATTATGGGGTAGGGTGGCGGTGGGGAGGAGAAAGAGTATGAAGTAAATAAATCAAAGACTAACCGTGAGCTTGGAATCCACAGACGGCTGTCGGGTATTGCATATCCCTCTCCTAGGGTTCTCTCCACTCAAGAGCTCACAACTTGAGACAAAGAAAAATCTAAAATTTTACTCAATAATCATCATCCATTACAATGCAAGAGGCCTCCTATAAATAGGCCCAAATGAAAGAAAATCGAAAAGACGAAAGTGCCCTCGGGCTACAACATAGACTCAATTCCCCATAGAGTAAAATGAGAAAACTCAAATGCAACATAAAACAAAAAATAAAAATACATCAAAAAATATATAATCTGAATCGTAGTCGTCGATCCACAACTACGTCAATGATACACATGTTGAAATCTCTGACTGATGTCCTTATCAGAGAATTTTCTCCTATTAAAGTTAGGGAGCACTTAAGTCATCCTGGGGATGAAGTGTCTACAGACCTTGGGGGACATTAATGTTAACTGGGGAGCATTGATGATGGAGCTGATGGTAGAAGGGAGAAGTGCAGTGATCAGGAGAGATGCAGGGCTCACCAAAACCATGATATCACATAAAACCAATGTGAGGAGCAAAGAGGTAGGAGAAGGTTATCTGATGGAACTTGATAGGCTATAGGGAATTAGATTGAAGTAGGGCCAAGACATTCCTTTTTCAGTACAGTCATTGATTCAACAGTTCAGTGAAATTTTTCAGCTGCCATAGGGTTGCCTCCTGCGCAGAAACACGAGCATGTTATCATCTTAAATGAAGTAATTTCACCTCTCAGTTTTCATCCGTATCATCATCCCTAATTCTAGAAGGATGAAATCGAAAGATTGATTTGGGAGATGCTGGAAGTAGAGATCGTTCAACTCAGTATCAGTCCATTTTTCAGTCCAGTGTTATTGATCGAGCGCTTTAATAGCAATTTTCTTCGTTCCACCTTGAGGACAATGTGGCACTTTGGGAGGGGAGTATTGTTAGACTGACCCATTGGACTTAGCCCGTGTGAAACAGAGACGGAACTCTAATGTTAGGCCAGCCCAAGGGGGGCTGGATGAACCAGCTGAATCGGTCCTTAGTGGATCGATTTTTGTCTACAGGCGGTGGACCCAAGGGGAAGGGGGGGAAGCAGCTAAGTAGTGGGGCCCACAACTCAAATAATTATTGTTTTGGGAGGGAACAACTCAATTAAATATTGCTTTGGGAGAGAAAATTTGAATTAGGGGTTGTCTAAGGATTTCATCTTGAATTTGATTGGAATTTGAGATCTCGTAGGTTTAGGGTTTTTTGGGCTCTAGCGGCATCTAGAGATTTGGGAGAGATAAATCCTCCTCTCGAATAGAGGATCAATTGTATCTTGCTTTATTTCTTCTGTTAGTTTGATTTCTTCAATAAAAATTACTGTTTTGTTGATTTTCCATGGGATTTGTGGAGCATTTTGTTAATTTTCATCTCTATTGATAGGATTTACTTGAAATCTTCAAGTGTTTCCTATCAGAGTAATACTCAGACTGATCGTAAAAGTCATTTCAAGTAGAAATAATAAAATTATAGTACTTTATAATTAAAACTTAGTAATCATGAAAAAGATTACTTTAAGAGGAGAGACAACTAGGTATTCAACATCATTATATAGATACTCTATAAAAAAGAACAAATAAAGAGAATGAATACTGGAATAAAATAACAAACCTAAGGATAAAGGACTATAACTCTTTGGAAAGTTAAAATTTGAATCTTTAACAGTATCTTATCATTCCATATTTATAAAGTTTTGAGAGCTACAAGAAAAATTATAAGAAAATAATTGAAAATGTGGCCTATACACAAATGCTCGTACAACACTACTCACTAGTCTTGATGCAATCAAAAATTTGGGAGAGGGACCCAAATTTTTGATCACAAAACATTACCTTTCTAAGAACAAAATAAAGACATAAAATGCTTAAAAGAACACAAATACTATAAAACACAACTTTATATAATAAAACGACTTACAAACTTTTGACTCAAATGACACTTACAATTTGGACGCTTACAAACTTTGACACCAACAAAATGACACCCTAAACTTGCTTACTTTGAGAAGAGGGATACAGGTGAGGTGACACTTGCGGATAGAAGAAAGAGATTAGGAGACGAGACGAAGGTTGGAAAGAGCCCGCAGGATTTCCAAAACCAAAAACCTCTCAGGTTTTCTCTCCAAAAATAACTCACATCATCTTTTTTTAACATTTCCAAAACAACTCCTACTTATAAGATCAAAGAGGGCAGCCAAACAGCCCTTTAAAACCACTAATTAATCTCATTAAAATAAGAATATAGAAGGCCATAAGTCACCAAATAGAAGACCAAAAGACAGCACAAATTCTGCAGGAAAATTGCATTGAAAACAGTGGAAAGATCCATGGAAATCCTCCCAAACAGCAGCCCACAAAAAGCCATCAATGAGGGCCAGCTGGCTGTTCAAAATCAGAAGCCAAAAAGCCCAAAACAGCAGCTGAAAAAGCAAAAAAAAGCCACGAAACCAGCCAGCAAAATCCACAGTTTCAGCCAGGAAAAAAGCTACGATTTCAGCACAGGTTCAGAAATTCCAACCGGCACCTCAAATCTCCAAAAGGTGGCCACGGTTCCAGCACAGTGAAACCCCAAACGGCACAGCAAATCCAAGGAGGGAATTTCGGTTCCAACAGCCAAGCACAAGAAACCAACAGCCACCATTAAAGCACCATGAAGGCCACGGTTCCAACAGCCTAAAGAGGGAAAAATAATGCAGCAGCTCAAGAGGCAAAGGAAGAGGAAGAGACAAGTTCCACTCACCTAATATCTTACACCTCATAATGAATTTAGAGCTAAACATCAGCTCATAATGAGCTACTCCTCCACTAGATATTAATGAGCTGGCACCACTAGAGTTTCAACTACATAAGCTCAAACCGAAAACAGCCAATGCCTACATGAAACCAACAAACATACAAAGGACAAATGGAAGATGAAAGGACAGATAACATAAAAGGAGAGGGGGAAGATGAAAAGACACAAGGCAAGAAAATACAAGAAAAATTCAACTTGTGTTGACCCCCCCCCCCTTGCATACATCAAACTCCCCTACTTGAAGAACTCATCTCCCGATGAGTTGGCTTTTGTTTTTTCATTTTTTGACTTAATAATAAAAAAATTTGGACGCTTTACAAACTTTGACACACAAAATGACACCCTAAACTTGCTTATTTGAGAAGAGGATACATGGTGAGGTGGCACTTGCGGATAGAAGAAAGAGATTAGGAGACGAGAACGAAGGTTGGAAAGAGGCCCGCAGGATTTCCATAGGAGGGGGAAGATAGATTGGAAAGAGCCCGCAGGATTTCCAAAACCAAAACCTCTCAGGTTTTTCTCTCCAAAAATAACTCACATCATCTTTTTTTTTTTTTTTTTAGACAAAAACAAACTTTTATATGATAAAAAGACTATTACAACTTGGACACTTACAAATTCAACAAGACACCTTACAAACAACACTTACAAACTTGAAAATAAAGACACCTTAAACACCTAAAGTTTTGTTATAGGCCTTGAGAAGAAGGATACAAGTTGGAATTGAAACTTGCGGAGAGAAGAAAGATGTAGAAGCTTGAGAGAAGGTGGGAAAGGAGCCCTCAGGATTTCAGGAGGGGATGAAGAAAAAGAAAAGGTGGGAAAGAGCCCCGCAGGATTTCCAAGCAACCCGCAGGTTAAAAGATTAATTTTAAGAGTTGTAAGTCTTTATTTATAAAAGTGTTCGTTTATATGAAATGTAAGAGTTTGTTCTAAAAAAAAGATGATGTGAGTTATTTTTGAGAGAAAAACCTGAGAGGTTTTTTGGTTTTGGAAATCCTGCGGGCTCTTTCCAATCTTCTTTCCCCTCCTCCTATGGAAATCCTGCGGGTTCTTTCCAACCTTTCGTCTCGTCTCCTAATCTCTTTCTTCTATCCGCAAGTACCACCTCACCTGTATCTTTCTTCTCAAGTAGCAAGTTTAGGGTGTCATTTTTGTTGGTGTCAAAGTTTGTAAGCGTCAAATTGTAAGTGTCATTTGAGTCAAAAGTTTGTAAGTCGTTTTATTATATAAAGTTGTGTTTTATAGTATTTGTGTTCTTTTAAGCATTTTATGTCTTTATTTTGTTCTTAGAAAGGTAATGTTTTGTGATCAAAAATTTGGGTCCCTCTCCCAAATTTTTGATTGCATCAAGTCTAAACACATGATGCCTTTTTATAGGCCCTTGGGAA
The DNA here is from genome assembly GCF_001605985.2 of Dendrobium catenatum. Taxonomy (NCBI): domain Eukaryota; kingdom Viridiplantae; phylum Streptophyta; class Magnoliopsida; order Asparagales; family Orchidaceae; genus Dendrobium; species Dendrobium catenatum. Next base: position 95,284 of record NW_021319410.1, read on the forward strand.
GGCAAAATCAATTACCCAAAGTGTAACCAACCATTGGGCAAGCTCAAGAAAGGGTGAGTAGACATAGATCGAGTCCTGAATGAGGGAAAATATGTAGCCATAGGGTTATCTTATGATGTCGGCAAATAATTTAAAAGGCTTGATGTTCTCTTATTGATGAAGGGAAGCTGAAGTGTGAGCGGATTTAGAGAGTTCCTAAGCCTAGGATGAGTTGAAAACAATTGAGTGTAAGATTGCTAAGGTAGGCACCTTCTTGTAGTTGAGTTTGGAATGCTCAAATGGTTCAGAGGCTAAGAGCTTAACTAAGATTGTGGTTAATAAAAATTTGAGCTATTGGGCCCCAAACTTTCCGTTATATTCGGGGAGAGTATTTACGGATTAAGTTCCAAGGAAAATTTTTCGGAAGGCGGATTAGATGGAGATA